>NC_081842.1:42580802-42815369 GCF_963259705.1 Myotis daubentonii
TTCTCACCTTCCTTAAGGCATGAATAAATAATTCTTGATGATGTGGAGCTGATTTCTTTTTAGATTATAAAGTTCTTTAGAGACGGAAGGCACCTCCCGTGTGCAGGGTGACCAACCATCCTGGTTTGCCCAGATTGGGGGGTTTCCCGGGATGCTGAACTTTCTGGGCTGAAACTGGGATTCCGACAATTTGGCCACCCTATTTCTATGTCCTCCGTGTGCCAAACACCTTGCCTATCATCGGTATTAAATAACATTTGCTTAGAGCAGGGGTGGGCAACCTTTTTGTGAGTGCGTGCCAAAACCAGCAAAATCTCTGACTCAAAATTCTTCTGATTGCCAACCCTAATTTTTTGAGAACATGTTATGCCTACTTGATATCTCTTAAGGTGTATGTATGTGAAGAACCTTGAAGAAATAATAAAATTTATTCGAGCGACAAAAACACAGTATATGATGATGAAAAATACATTTAATTTTAACGTATACATGTACACTGATGGTCCGACAGAAAACTTTATGACTCCATTTGATATTATCAGTGGGACTTTTGCTACTGCATCACTGATAACAGAGGTTTTTTTACATCAGGTTTATATTTAGTGACCTTCAGAGATATGCATGAGCTACTACTTTCATCCATCAGGCTACTCTTATTACGAGACTTAACAAAATTCATCACTGAGAACAAAGATTCACAAGCGTATGTGGATGAAACCAAAACACTGGTCGGATCTAGGAAGGCAGGGAGAGTTAAGGCAGAGGCATAGAAATTGCTCTTCCCCTCTCTTGTCAATCCATGTCTATGGTCTTTAAGATAACTTGTTATGTAAAATTATTTATTTATCTAAGATGCACCTACACTGAATTTATCTGAAAAATACAAAAGTCGATATTAAGAAAAAAATTGTAAATGGAAGATTATAAGAGAGAGTTTTGTGTGCCAGCAAAAGTTACTGGCGTGCCATGTTTGGCACACGTGCCAGGGGTTGCCCACCCCTGGCCTAGTGTTAGAAAAGAGAAATTAGTAATGATGTCCTTTGATGAGCAAGAATAGTCCTGTCTTCCCCTCATCTCATTCCCACCCCATCTTTTCACACCTACATTTCCATTTCTTGAGTATTTACCCAGCATCCTCTGAGCTAAATTCTGTGTATGTTGGGAGCTATGAACAGGTCACATGTTGACATTTGTGGTTTCAACCCTCGCAGTTCTGGAAGATAATTACCCATGAATGTTTTCATGTTTCTGCATGTTTTGGGCTTTCTGAGCAAAGAGCACTGGCACACTTGGCTAAAGGGAGATTAAATTTAAAAAAAACATGCCTCAGAAGTCAGAGATAGTGTCTTGTCCCAGTGACATTTAGGAACTCACTTCTCCCTGAAGCTATTTGCTTGCATTGCATGGCAATAAAGGAAAGGTAGAGACTGGAGATTGTCCACTCCTTTCTCTAGAGAAGATCTGTTTACATTCCAGAATAAAGGTGTGCCTTTCTCTAAAAAAAAAAAAAAATAAAAAAAAAAAAAAAAATCTCGGGTGAGGATTTAAAAAAGGAGCATAGGGTGATCTAAGTGGGGAGACAGGACACCAAAATCTGAGTGCAGGGCCAAATCCAGGCCACCCGTTTCCTTAGTTAATGTAGAGGCTATTAATTTTAAAAGATCTGTATCAAGGCTTTGTTTTCTCTAATAAATCCCACATACAACACACACTTTTCATGTTTAGTCCACATAACAAAAGGTTTGTCATATATGGGTTATAGTTTTTCAAAACTTTCTATTCAGGGCCAGCTAGCCTGGTCCCTGAGCACCCCCTGGAATGTCCTCTACAGATCTGAATTTAAGGGAAGCCAGGTGTTCCCAGATCTCCACCAGATGGTTCTGAGCAATCTCTCTCTGAAATAATGTCCACAAACCAGGGAGTCAAAATTTGGAAGTACCTTCTGGGAGGCAGCCAACCAAACCTGATGCAAGCCCTCAGGTGGTCCCAGGGGCCAATGGAGGTAACCGCTAATAAAAGCTAAGACTGACCCTCAACAAATGGAGAAATCAGGGAAGCTCGTCCTTAATGCACTATACCTCACCCATATATTTATTTATATTTCCTTTTTAAAATAACTTTTGTTATGTTTTTGTGATTATAAACAACTAGAGGCTCGGTGCACAAATTCATGCACATTGAAAGGAAATTAATTAGAAGAAATATTTTAATATAGCTATTCACCCTTTCTCTATAATAGAAGTGTCAACCAAATTCATGATCGACAATGACAGATGGAAGCACAT
Source organism: Myotis daubentonii (assembly GCF_963259705.1). Lineage (NCBI taxonomy): Eukaryota > Metazoa > Chordata > Mammalia > Chiroptera > Vespertilionidae > Myotis > Myotis daubentonii. The sequence continues at coordinate 42,583,088 of NC_081842.1, forward strand.
GCATACAATTGGCACCAGCGAGAGCTTTCTATATATAGACTAGTAGCCCTGCACATGAATCTGTGTGCCAGTAGCTCTCTGCAGGGCCTGGCCGCTCCACACCTGCTGCCCAGAGGCTCTCTGCGGCCCAGAGGCCCATCTGCAGCCAGGCGCAGAACACCTGTTTCATCACCAGGGCAACAACACAAGCATTTCTCCCTCCCCTCTCCCCCCCCTGGCCCGCCGCTTCGTGCCCACTGCCCAGAAGCCCTCTGCAGCTGGGGTGGAATGCTTGCTTCATCACCACAGCAATGAAGCAAGCATTCTGCCAGGCCACTCACACTGCCCACTCTCAGCGGCCACCCTCCGGGACTGGGGGATTCCAGTGGGTCTGAGAGGACAGGGCGCCACTATCTGTGGCTATGGGCACTGCCATCTTTGTGATGGAGTGATAGTTAATTTGCATATTACCCTTTTATTATATAGGATAAACTTGCTTAATTAGACCTGCTTTCTGATTTAGCTAAACTTTTTCCAGCCCAATGAAGCACCCCAACTTCTCTTTCAGGTAATTGTCAGCAACACAGCAATAAATATCAACACGAAGCAGATTATTATTGTAGATCACGCAGGGAGAACAGAGGGTAAAATATTTAACTGTAGCAGTGTTTGACTATATTCTGTGCAGTGAGAAAACCTGAAGTCATTTTCAAGATCCACGATTTCTTCTTTCCAGTTGGGTCAAGTTTCTAAGCTTTTTAAATCTCTATTTTCTGGCTAATGAAGAAAAAAGAGGATTCCACCGAGTCTCCTATCTACCTACTCCAGGAACTTCTGTGAGGATCAAATGAGATGAGGCACAGGAAAACGTTGAACAGACATTTGTTTATTTATTTTTCTTTTCATATTTCACACAAAAGAATGAAATAGCATTAACAACTAAGTATTATTTATCTTCAGGTAAATAATTTCTTCTATAGAAATGCTATCATTTCATAAGTATCAATTATAAATAGGTAGTATGCTAGGCATATTACATATATCATTAAATCGTGACAAAAATCCTTTGACTCACATAATATTCTCCCCAGTTTATAGAGTTGGAAGCATAGAAGTTTAGGATTTTCTCAGTTTTGTACAAGTAATAAAATAAGTGGTAGATGAGAGTTTCAAGTACAGATTAGGCTTCAAAGCAATTCATACTCTTAAACAACTCCTACCGAAGTTCATGCTACAGTATGTTAATAGATGCTATGCTGAAGGAAAAGGGTTATTGTTGGGGTCCAACCCCAGCAGGTCCAGGGGTCCCCAAAGGTGTGGAAGGAGTCGACGAAGAAGGAATGACACGGAGACAGCGTTCAGTTGATCAGCAGCCTAGCCAGGATCTCTAGCCAAGTTCTGGTCAGGATCTCCAGCAAAGTTCTGGTTAGGATCTCCAGCCAGGTTCTGTGTCCATGTTCTCTTGCTAGGTTCTCCAGACAGGTTCTCCAGGTTCTCCAGCCAGGTTCTGTAGCCATGTTCCCTCACTAGGTTCTCCAGCCAGGTTCAGTCACCAGGTTCTAGTCAGGTTCTCTTGCCATGTTCTATCCAGGTTCTGTAGCCAGGTTCTGTCTCTAGGATCTTCAGCCAGGTTCTCTCGCTAGGTTCTGTCTCTAGGTTCTGTTGCCAGTTTCTGTCCAGGATCTTTTGCCATGTTCTGTCTCTAGGTTCTGTCTCTAGGTTCTGTTGCCAGTTTCTGTCCAGGATCTTTTGCCATGTTCTGTCTCTAGGTTCTGTCTCTAGGTTCTGTTTCCAGTTTCTGTCCAGGATCTTTTGCCATGTTTTCTCCAGCGAAGTTCTTCTGTCTCTAGGTTCTGTGTAGGTTCTGTGTCTAAGTTCTGTGTCCAGACATTTGTTCAAACTGTAAAATGTTTACACCTGGCTCTTAAGGGTTCTGGTGGCAGCCCTCAGGTTTGGCCTCCAGAGAGGAACGTTATTGTGGGAAGAAGTTGGAGGTGCAAGGCAAAACTCCAGGCCTAGAGGAACAGTAATATCAACCATGGTACCCAGAGGACCAAGGACCAGAGATGGGCATAAGGTTAGTTGATTGTGGTTTATTGAAAGGATTTTACAGACAGATCAATGTCTCAGTTTCTTTATCTGTAAATTAGGATGTAATAATAGTATCTGCCTCAATCTATTGTAAAGAGGGGGGAAATGAGTGAATATATGTGAAGCCCCTGGGACAATGCGTGGCATATATTAAGCCCTCTGTAAGCATTCGCTATTATTATTCAAACCTTTCTGTAAAAACAAAGTATGTGTATCTCAGTCTAAATCTGGCTTCTGGCTTCAGACCACAAACTCCTTCATTACAATGGCCTTTGTTAGTATCTACAAGCTGTCAATTGTTCCATGTTATCTTGAATCCTTTCAAAATAGTTAGTGTCGAGGGGCCCACAGACCACTGTGTCCCCAGAGAAATGAACATTCCCATCACTCCACCTTGTGCATCAGAAATATTATTCTACTCAGTCACAACAGTTCACAGAAGAATTTATCTGAGAAAATCTTCCAAAAGTAACCCAGATTAGAGAGGCAATTTGAAAAATATATTAATACGTTGTGTGTATATATATGATTATTATAAAGAGTATCATTAAATGCTATGTGCTCTATCTCATCCTGTTTCCTTTTATCCTGATAACTTGGAAAATGGATTACTTTTCTCTTTTTACAATTGAGGAAGCCAAGGCTCAAAGCTGAAGTTGGGAGCTTTGTGCCAGGCCACACTGGCTGTATTGGATACGTCAGTTATAGTATCTGATTTGCCCATGCCCTATTCTAAGGATAAGCTCCCAGCCCACATCCCCTGTCCCTCAGGGAGCCATTTTTGGTACTTCATGACTCTGCTGCTCTCTCTTGTCAAATGGACTAGAATGAGTGCTCCCAGCCAAGGACAGCCAAGCATAGAGAGAGGGATTAATTCAAGGACACATACAGCTGGCTCAAAAGATCACATGGGACAATTAGAGCCTCTGTCTCTCTCTCTCTCTCTCTCTCTCTCTCTCTCTCTCTCTCTCTCTAATTTTAAATAAGTACAAAGTTTGCCATTTGAGAGCAGAAGTAGGAGGCAAAAGGATGCATCAAGAGACGCCATGAAATAGAGTCAGAACCAAAAGTAAAAATTGTGCCCTAGCTGGTTTGGCTTAGCAGATATAGCCCATCAGCCTGCGGACTGAAGGGTCCCAGGTTCGATTCCAGTCAAGGGGACATGCCCGGGTTGCAGGCTCGATCACCAGTAGGGGGCGTGCAGGAGGCAGCCGATCAACGATTCTTATCATTGATGTTTCTATCTCTCTGCCTCTCCCTTCCTCTCTGAAATCAATAAAAATATTAAAAATAATTATTATTATAAAAATAAAGCCCTAACCGGTTTGGCTCAGTGGATAGAGCGTCGGCCTGCGGACTGAAAGGTCCCAGGTTCGATTCTGGTCAAGGGCATGTACCTTGGTTGAGGGCGCATCCCCAGTGGGGAGTGTGCAGGAGGCAGCTGGTTGATGTTTCTCTCTCATCGACGTTTCTAGCTCTCTATCCCTCTCCCTTCCTCTCTGTAAAAAATCAATAAAATATATTTTAAAAAAATAAAAATAAAAATAAAATAAAAACCAAAAATTGTAAGTGAGCAGAGGGACCTGGGAGGTAAAAAGAAGACTAAAGCCAACATGTAGACAGGTCACCCTGACACTGGATGGAGAACCAGAGGCTCCTGTTGCTGAAGTCCTGTGGCCACTCTGAACCTGGACCCACTCTCCAGCTCTAGTCAGGGCTCTGTTCTTGGGTTTCAGAGAGATTACTGCCTAGATCCCACTTCTCTTCAAGTGGCTTGATTGAGACTTTCTTACATCTAAATGGGCCTCACTGGAATAGAAGTAGAGCAGTATCATAAGGCTCATCTGTCTGAACCCACACATTAGCCACTGTACTGCCCTTCCTCCACAGACCAGGGATGTGACCAGGTGCAGAGATGGGCCCTGAAAAGGGTATAGGTGCTCTCAGGTGAGATATTTGTACATCAGATACCATAGCTGCAGGCATTGCTAAGTCAGGTCTTCTATCCATATCCAATTCTAAAATGAACCTTCCAAATGAAGAATCAAAGAGTAAGTTGGAAACAGCAACAATTCTAAAGAGTGGGTTTTGTTAAGAGCAGCCCCCAAATGTTCACTTATTGCTAAGTGAGGGGGAAAGGCTGTAAAATGGTAGGTACAGAATGCTCCCATTTTTGCAAATATGAATGTATATAAGCAACCAGAACGAAAGGCATTCACTCATTCACCAAATGTCAATGAGTATGTTCTAGGTGCTCAGGATATAATGGAGAGTAAAAAAGCAACACAGTTACTCCCATCAAGAGCTTTCGGTCTAGTGAGGAGACCAACATTAATAGACCGCCTGTAATTACAAACAAGGGCCTTTGTGCTGAAGGAGCTTTTGGTCTGAAACCAGAAGCCAGATTTAGACTGCACTACGCATACCTTCTTTTTTATAGAAAGGTTTGGATAATCATCGCTAAGGCTTATCTTGCTGTCACTCTAAGTCAGTGGTTCTCAACCTTCTGGCCCTTTAAATACAGTTCCTCATGTTGTGACCCAACCATAAAATTATTTTCGTTGCTACTTCATAACTGTAATGTTGCTACTGTTATGAAACGTAATGTAAGTATCCGATATGCAGGATGGTCTTAGGCGACCCCTGTGTAAGGGTCGTTTGACCGCCAAAGGGTCGCAACCCACAGGTTGAGAACTGCTGCAAATGCTATGGGGGAGAGGCACCTGGGGGAGAACCTTCACCAGGGGCAACTTTCCTTGGTCGGGAAAGTCGGCAGAGGCTTCTCTGATGACTGAGCTGTAATGGATGAGGATGTAGTACCTGCATGAAGACATCCAGGCAGAGGCTGCAGCAGGGGCAAAGCCCAGTGTAGGAGGGACCACAGCACATATAAAGAATTGAAAGAAGGCCATGTGATTGGAGTAAAGAAAGTTGGGCAGAGAATGGTGTGGGTTGGGGCTGGAGGGGTAGGCAGGGCCAGATCACCCAGGGCCTTACAACCCAGGTTAAGGAGTTTTGTCTTTACCACTGAGAGGCGGGGGGAACAAATGAGGGTGGGGTTTGGAAGATATAAATAGATTTGCACTTTGAACATATCTGTCTCTGCATGCAGAACAGATCACTAGGGACCAGCACGAATGAGCTAGAAGAGAAGGGGCCAGTGTGGAATCTGTCACAGTAATTCAGATGGCATATGGTGGCAGTATGGACTGGGGAGTAGTCCTGGGGACAGAATCAAGCAGATGAATTTGAAGCATATATGAAAGTTAAAATCAGTAGGATTTGGTGATGGGTTGCACATGAAATGAATTTTCATTCCATTTCTTCCTAAAGGAAAAGGAATTTTCAAGAATGCTCTAGGTTTCTAGTGTGAACAGCTGGATGAGTGGAGGTATCAACATGCTGATATAGGGAACACTAGAAAGGACACAGGTTAGGGGGAGAAGAGGATGAATTTATTCTTGGTCATGCTGAGTCTGGAGTCTGAAACGTTCAGGATAAAGGTGCCCTCAGGTGAGATATTTGTACACAGTCTGGAGCTCAAAGAAGTTTGTGTTGGAGATACTAATTCTTTAAATATGTTTTCATTTATATTTAGAGAGAGAGCAAGGGAGGGGGATAGAGAGATAGAAACATCGATGAGAGAGAAACATTGATCGGCAGACCTCTGCACGGCCCCTACTGGGGATGGAGCCTGCAACCCAGGCATTTGCCCTGACCGGAATCGAACCCGGTGACCTCTTGGTTCCTGGGTCGCCGCTTAAACTCTGAGCCACACAGGCAGGGCTGGAGATAGGAATTGATATACATAGCAAAATATTAAACACGGTTATTTCAGGCTTTTGTAACGTTTTCAGCAATGAACAATATTTTTTACCAAATAGAGTTTTGCAAATAAGTAAAATGTCCCTGTGCTCGTAGCAAGGGAGAGTACTCTACTTACCACAGCTGGCATTCGTGACCTCACAGGAATTTTCCTAGAGTAGGGGAAGGCCCAACTAGTTTAATGCTAATATCTCTTTGGCAACACCATGCTTCTTTCACACGGGTCTACACAGATCTAGCCATCTTCCAAATTGTAACCTGTTGTCCTGAGCAGACAAATGCAACAGGAGAGAGTCCACTGTGGAGGTGGGTGGACAAGTTTGGATCCAGGTGTCTCCCTGATAATTGAGGTGTTTTAAGGAGCCCAACAAACAGCAATCTTGGAGATGAACCAGTTGAGAATAGAAAGAATTAGGAGATGAAGGCCTAATTATGAGGACCTAAATTGGAGAGTCAAACTGTTTAATCAACATACCATCCACCCAATCATGGCAACACTGAATCAGGGCTGGCCCCGACCTCCACCTCATGCTCAGAGAAGCAAAGCTGAGAGCACTGGGCCATACACACACACACAGTTTCAACTTCCTAATTCACCATTTTCCCTGAGGCAGAATGAGGAGGGATGTAAGGATAGAGAAAGACCAGGAGAGTAGGGCTAATGCAAGAAAACATCACAAGTAGGAGGCAACATTCACACTTACCAACAATCACTGTGAGTTCATGCAGTTAGCATTGGGTTTATAAATCAAGCTCTCTCACATGCAAGAAAACTATGCTATCCCCTGTACATTTGGGTAGAGTCTAAGTCCCTAGTGACTAGCAACAAGTCAGCACTAGCTGGTTTTTTGTAGAAACTGAATTTATTAGCACAATACAGGGTTTGTAATTCTTATTTGAGTTCCAGACTTAAAAAGAAAAACAACACCCATATTCATATTCAGAGCAGCTTTATTCACAATAGTCAAAAGGTGAAAGCAACCTAAGAGTCCATGGACAGATGAATGAATAAACAAAACGAGGTTTATACATAGAATAGACCATTAATCCACCTTAAAAATGAAGGAAATCCTGCCATGTGCTACAACATGGGTGAATTTAAATACAACATGGATGAGGAAATTAAGCTAAGTGAAATAAGCCAGTCATTAAAAGGTAAATGCTGTGTGATTCTACTTGGAGGTACTTAGAATAGTCAAGTTCATAGACACAGAAAGTAGAATGGTGGTTGCCAGGGCCTGGGAAGACGGGGAATGAGAAGTTACAGTTTAATGGGTAAAGATGAGAAGAGTTCTGGATATTGGTTGCACAACAATGTGAATATACTTAAAATTACTGAATTCTTCACTTAAAAATGGTTAGCATGGTTTAAGAAAAGAACAGCAACAAAAACAGCTAAAAATGGGGAGAGGATTTTTCTTTTTAGTTTTAAAATATTGGGAATATGGGGCACAGGGTATTCCAGAGTTCCAAAAGTATTAACATCAAATGTCACATGTTTCAAAATATCCTTAGATGAAATGGTATTAAATATGGGCTTGGGTTTGAAATAGAAAATTAATCAAAGTTCAGTCCTGGGATATTTAAAATAATCTAAGACATTTTCCATGTATGTGTGGATTAACCTAGCATAAAATGAATTGAAAGATTTAATTGTATTGCCAAAAATGTGGCTATAAAGGACATTTTAAGGACTAACGTGTCAATATAAGATTACCTTTCTCCCATGTGATACTGGCATTGTGGTCGTGTAGGAGAGAGTTGTTCTCAGGGAACATGTGCTCTTTTAGGGGTGAAGCTTCATTATACCTGCCACTTACTTTCAATGGTTCAGCAAAGAAAAGTACCTATAATAATAAAAGCATAATATGCAAATCGACCAAATGGCTGGACAGCGGAATGACTATCCAGACAACCACGCTATGACACCCATTGGTGCCAGGCCAGCCAAGGCGGGGATGATGTGATTGGTCGGGGGCCCGGCCATCGCCCCATGATCGCCCCGCAGAGGGAGGCCCAGCCCATGCACTGCAGCGGGTAGCCTGGGCCTCCCTCTGCGGGGTCAAAAGATCACGGAGCCCTGGCTGGGTGGGCAGGGCCTACCTCTTTGGAGCAATCCATCATGGAGCCCCGCGATGGATCGCCCCGCAGTGGGAGGCCCAGGCTACCTGGCCTTCGGTGCTGCAGTGGGTGAGCGGGGCCTCCCTCTTCGGGGCAATAGATAGTGGGGCTCCCGGACTGTGAGAGGGCGCAGGCCAGGCTGAGGGCCCCCACCCAGTGCACAAATTTTGTGCACTGGGCCTCTAGTTTTCTATAAAGAGGTAAAGCAAAGAGTATATGGGAGCTCACTATACTTTTCTTGTATGTGTTTTATATATATATATATATTGTTTGTTTGTTTATTTTCTTTATTTCAGACAGGAAGGGAAGGGAGAAAGAGATGGAAACATCAATGATGAGAGAGAATCATTGATCGGCTGCCTCCCACATGCCCCACACTGGGATTGAGCTAGCAACTCAGGCATGTGCCCTGACCTGGAATCAAACCATGACCTCCTGATTCATTGGTCGACACTCAACCACTGAGCCATGCCAGCTGAGCATATTCTTTTATGTTTTAAATTTAAAATGCTGGGGGATTTATGCGGAGAACAAACTCTCTAGCTTGGACAGAGAACAAGGCTTGGAAGATGAAGCCAAGAACAGGCTGAAAATCACTCTGAAGGATCAGCCTGGTCAGGACTGAGTAGAAGATGCTGCAGCTTGCACCGCTGGCACTGCTAGTACAGGCCATCGGACACCACTGCTACACCCATGCCGCTGCCGCCCCTTCCCCGGGGCCTCAATCTTACAATAACCTCCAATTGAGTAAATAAATCCATAGAGGTGATCACCTCTGGGTGACCCATTAGAATTAAAGTGTAAAACTTGATCAGCTGAGGATAAGACCAAGACGGGGACTTCCAACGAATCTCATTCTGAAACAGCCAGGTGGCCTTCTTACCCTTAAGACACTTCATCCAGAGTAAAGAGATGTGATCAAGTCTGTTTGAAATTTCAAGCTATAGAATTTCAATACACCTCTATTTTTTTAAATATATTTTTATTGATTTTTTACAGAGAGGAAGGGAGAGGCATAGAGAGTTAGAAACATCGATGAGAGAAACATTGATCAGCTGCCTCCTGCTCACTCCCCACTGGGGATGTGCCCACAACCAAGGTACATGCCCTTGACCGGAATCAAACCTGGGACCCTTGAGTCCGCAGGCCGACTCTCTATCCGCTGAGCCAAACCGGTTAGGGCATCAATACACCTTTATTTTTTTAAATATATTTTTTATTTATTTCAGAGAGGAAGGGAGAGGCAGAGAGAGATAGAATCATCAATGATGAGAGAGAATCAGTGATCACCTGCCTCCTGCACACCCCATACTGGAGACCGAGCCCGCAACCCAGGCATATGCCTCGACTGGGAATCGAAATGTGACCTCCTGGTTCATAGGTCAACCACCGAGCCATGCCTGCTGGGCATCAATACACCTTTAGATGAGAAATGAAAAGCATAAAAACACTGGGTTAAAAAAAAATCTACTCTTTCTACATCACCATTTCCAGGGAAGCTTTTCTGTATATCCACAGGTGTATCGCCCAAATTATGCAGATTCCTAAATTAACCTGAGTTCTTCTAGGCAAACATGCTGGAAACTTGATACAATAAATACAATCCAATAGCTCTGATCATATATAACTCCTTAAAAATATGTAGAAACATTTTGCACATTTCAAAGCCATTTAAGAAGGACTTTCAGATGATCTCCTGTTTGAGTTAACAGCACTGCTGCTCAGCATTGAGGACGTACATAAATGAAAAGAGAAAATATTGTTAAGAGATACCCTATGTAACCAATCGTCTACCCATAACATAGTTCATCATATTAACCCTTCTAGGTCCAAATACGGCAAGAGATGTTGAAGGGGGCAGCACTTCAAAATAAAACTCCCTGCTTACTTCTGAATTGCATCGCCACTTTGCAAATTGCCTCCTTCAGCATTATGTGTGAGAAGGTGAAGGTGTATTAGCTAATTCAAACTAGGAGCTGAAAAACGTAGCCATCGCTTTCTCAGAGGGATAATTGAGATTTTAAAGCTTATACCTAGAGAACGGAGAGAGTCAGCAGGTCCATCACCCTATTCTCACCGTCGAGGGCTCTGCTTGAGCAGGAAAGCAGAAGACCATCGGAAAGGGCCAAACTCCAGAGCCAGAGAGAGCTGAATTTTAACCCCAGTTGTTGCAGTTCCCACATTGTTGGGCAATTTGCTTAACTTTGCCGATCCTCAGTCTCCTCATCTGCAAGATGGATTATCCATTTCATGGCATTGCTGCAGTTATTAAACGAGAACTCATTATGTAAAGTCCTTAGCACCACACCTGACATACGGAAGTGGAAAAAATTAAAAAAGCAACTATTATTAAATAACGAAAGTTTCAAAAAAAAAACAAAAAAACAGAGACATAAATTCCCTCTAGACGTGAGAACCATTTGGCCACTGACTGACTGACTGACATGTAAATCATGTCTAACCCTCTCAAAATAACCCACCCTAATGGAAAGTCATTTCTATGTTTAAATTGGCCATTGTTCACCCTTTCAGCAGGTTGCCCCTTTCTCTGAGAGCTCTATCTTGGGCCATTGACGGGTTCAAGATGACACTGATGATGGGGAATTGAAACAAGCTTTTTTCCAAATTTTGTTTAAATTTGATCAGTATTATTAAATGCCAAGCATGGGCCAGCCACAGTTCTGGACACGAGGGGATTTGAGGTGATGAAATGCACCCCCCATCCCCCGCCTGCCCTGAGGGAACTCCCGACCTAATGAGGCCAACGTGTGAACAGAAAAACTCTGGACAGAATGTGGAGCATACAGGCTACCAAGAGAAAATAAGGCTCCCGGAATTATATGGAGCCTTTCAGACCCAATCTTCATGTTTTCAACATTTTATTCTGTTCTTCAGTTGAGTTCTTTTCCTTAACAATTGAACAGTCAGCAAACAAGCTTAAGTCCAACATACAGCCAAGTGAGAAAACAAAATCCACCTCTCAGTTTGCTTACAAGTTGCCGTCTTTGTCTCCATTGTGCTGAGTTTGGGAGTTTTATGGTTCTTGTCCATCAGAGGGAGGATACTTAATTCAGTCTGGACAAGGCTATGCTGGATAGGATCTCTCTGCCACACTGGGGACTAAGGCCTTCAACAAAAGAATTTTGTGAAGACACAATTCAGTCCATAGCATTCTGCCCCTGTCCCCCCAAAATCCATGTCCTTATTGCATATAAAATATACTCATTTCATCCCAACAGCCCCAAATCTTAACTCAATTCAGCATCAACTCTAAAGTCTGAAATCCAAACTGTCATCTAACATCTAAATCAAATATAGATGAAACTAAAAGTATGATTCATTCTGAGGCAAAATTCCTCTCCGGCTGTGAACTATGAAACCAGACAAGTCATGTGTTGCTAAAACACAATGGTAGGACAGGCATAGGAGAGACATTCCCATTCCATGAAGGAAAAATGAAAAAGAAGGAAAGGGTGATCGGTCCCAAACAAGTCCAAAACCTAGCAAGACAAACTCCAAAGATCTTAAGTTTTGAGAATAATCCTTTTTGGTTAATGCCCACCTTCCAGACCCAGAGCTGGGCCAGGTCAGCCCCAAGGCTCTGCAAGCAGCAAGTCTGCCCCCAAGGCTCCAGTTATTTTAACAGAGAATTTAATATAGAGAATGTTTAACTAGATAATTTTTTAAAAAAATGGTCAACTGCCCTAACCGGTTTGGCTCAGTGGATAGAGCGTCAGCCTGCGGACTCAAGGGTCCCAGGTTCGATTCCAGTCAAGGGCATGTACCTTGGTTGCGGGCACATCCTCAGTGGGGAGTGTGCAGGAGGCAGCTGATCGATGTTTCCCTCTCATCGATGTTTCTAACTCTCTGTCCTTCTCCCTTCCTCTCTGTAAAAAAATCAATAAAATCTTAAAAAAAAAAAATGGTCAACTAAGTAACTGAAAAGGCAAAAAGGACACTAAAGCTACCACAAAGGTGGCAAGAGCAGGAAGCGGTTCCTAGGGCTGGGGGAACAGAGGGGAGAGGTTGGGATTGTTAACTTTTAGAAGCTCAGAAGAGAGTCCCAATGGATTAGGACCCAGATTTCTGGAGAGGCGCCCACCAGCTGTGCAGGTGTCTCTGCAGGGATGCAATGAGGTTGACTTTCCAAGTTGGTAAAACCTCAAACTGAATTGAACTGAATGTTACTTACGAGGACTGCCATAACTAAGTACCACAGACTGGGTACTCAAACAACAGAAATGTATTGCCTCACAGTTCTGGAGGCTAGAAGTCCAAAATCCAGATGTCAGCAGGATTGGCTCCTTCTGAAGGCTGTGAAGGAAGGTCTTGTTCCAGGCCTCTGTCCTTGGCTTGTAGGTGGTTGGTCTTCTCCCTACGTCTGTTCACCTTGTCTTCCCTCTGTGCATATCTCAGTGTCCAAATCTCCTCTTCTTACACGGACATCAGTCATATTGGTTAGGGCCCACCCTAAGGACCTCCTGTTAAACTGATGACCTCTGTAATGACCCTATCTCCAAAGACCCTATCTCTCACATTCTGAGGTACTGGGGGTTAGGATACAGTATATGAATTTCAGGGGGACACAATTTAACCCATAACAAGCTGCTTCTGGAATGAACTGGCTCTGCTGGAGTGAAGATGCAACATTGCTGGAGCTAAAAACAGGAGCAGGAAGCCAACCTGCTGAGACCTCCCTCCAATGTCCCTTATAGACAGAGCCTCAAAGGAAGCAGCTGGCAAAGGAAAAGTGTGGCTTGTAGAGTCCCAGCCCCTGCATCACAAAGCAGAATATATAAGAGTGAGAGACAATAGTTTAATAACTGGCACAGATCTGAATAATTGTTAGTTATTCTTATTAACCACCAGATTTTATTTTCACTTTCCATACAGTTTTATAAATAATAAGGGAAAGTTGCATTAAAATGTTTAGTTGGACAAACACGCTGGCTATGTTACTGAAGCTGTACAGACAGACGGCTGGTGGGCTGGAACATCACCATGCCACAGCCACATTCACTTGTCCACTGATGCACAGCAGTGGGCCGGGGGCCTTCAAAATTGATCCATGGAAGGCCAACGTGTGATATGCATGGTGCATCAGAAAACTAAAAATTTGGAAGTCAAGTTGTCAGCAAGTGTTATCTCCATTTATAGCTCCAAAGATGAACGTTCAAAAGGAGAGGTTGTTTGCCCGAGATCACACAGCTAACCAGCGACAGAGCATGGATTTAAACTGAGGTCTGATCCTCTGTGCCTCAATTTCCTCATCTGCCAAATCAAGATAAAAGTACCTAACCAATAGAGCTGTTATGAAGATTAAATGAGTTAATATGTGTGCTCAGGACACAGCTTGGCTTGTAGTAAGAGTTCAACAAATGTTGACCTAGCCTGGGGCTTTTTCTACCATAGCAGGCTGTCCCATTGTAGACACTGGTTGTCAAAACTGAAGTGTATAGAGGATAGAACTGCAAAGAATGGAGATGGGGTTGGAAACAAAATTCCTTTAAATTTTATCACCATAATGTGTTTGTTATCAAATCTTTCTGATAGCAGTCATCTCTTTCGGACTCCCCAGGAACTACAGACAAGCATCTATTGAGCACCATCCACATGGTAATTTCTGAGACAGAGGCAGTCCTATCTCAAGTGTGTCATCATCTCCTTGAGGACTTAGACAAGAAAAGACAACCCAGAATAAAGGCTACAATGGAGGTCATCTAATATGGGAGCCTAGAACCTGGAAACCTGATGTGGACTTGAGAAAGTTAGAGAAAGCTTTCATGGAGAAAGTCACATTTAAGTCAAAATATGAAAGACAAGGAGGAGATTGGTAAGCATTTCAAACGTAGGAAAGAACATGAGAAAAAGCCTAGAGGCAATGGGGAGCAAGGACTATTCGAAGAATTGAAGGAAGCTAATTATGGCATGGAATTTGGGGTGGGCAACATACAAAGCAGAGGAGACCCCACCTTCCAGAGCCTGGTCCTGAAAGGTATGGGAGCCATAGGGCCCTGGACATTAACTGGCAGGCGTGTAGAAACACTGGCGGGTTGTGAACAAGTGGGGGACAAGTAACTGTGCACTTTAAGATTAGCTCTGGATGCTGCATGGAGAATCACTTGGAGAGAAGGGAGGTGGGGAAATCAAAAAACTGCTGCCTGTGAACATGCCAGGTGAGAGAGGATGAAAGTCTGGGATGGACAAGTGGTCATGGGATGGAGGAAAGTGATTGGATTCATGAAATATTTAAAAGGTAGAGTCAATAGGATTTGGTCAGTGATTTGAAATAAGGACTGACAGAGAAAAGAGAGGAATAAAGTTTCTACTTCGGGCAATTGGGTAGACGGTGATATCCTTTACTAGTATAGGGGCACAGGAGGCAGAGCAGGTTTAAGGAGGAAGATGATGGGTTTAGGTTTAGGGTTGACTTTGAAGTGTACAAAGGTCATCCAGACGGAGATGCTCTGTAGGTAACTGGATTCTCTGCCAACCATCACGTCTTACTTCCCCACTTCAACTGGCGACCGCAGTCCTACCTCTCCAAGCAGCTAAGTGCCTTAAGTACCACCTGCTACTAGAGTATTATTAGCCTCTCGTTTTAATAACTGATACATTTAAATATGCTCCCCTCAGAAATTCATCCTAAGCAAGAACAGGATGTGGGTACACCCAACAGATAATTATATATGTACTGTGAACTCTATTTTAAATGAGACTATTGTTATTTAATTGACTGGTACTTTCTAAACCCGAATCAATTTTTTTCACTCTTTATTTTACTACCACCAACCAGGACTGCGGGTCCCACTTTTTATAATGTCTTCCTGTCTTATAATTCTTCACAAAATTAAACACTAAGGAATGGAACACAAATTATTTGAATTTTTTATCCTTGAAAGGAAAAGTCTAAGTTTCACAACATTAAATCAGATTTCTTAATCGGAGAATGTGGCTGGTTTAGAACCAGAAAACATTAGAGCTAAAACATTTAAATAAATGGTTATTTTTAATTCAGAAATTCCTGCACACAGGCTCCTTTCAACACATTTCAGCCTGTGTTAGGAGAAAGATACTAAGTGCAATTCTGCTCTCCTCCACAATGGGTCAAGTAGCAGCTGCAGGGAGAAAGTGGTGAAGCTTTTTCAGGTGTAGGCTTCTCCCCAATGGGAGCTGCTTTCCATTGGAAGAAGTGGTGGCCAAGCCCAGGACAGAACCTCTAGTGAAACTCACACCTTTGAAAATTTGAAACAGGAAAGCCACAAACCACCGAATCCAAAGGAACTATATACTATATTGAGAGGGACTCAAAAAGGCCACCTCCTCCAAGAAGCCTTCCCTCATCCCACTCAGGCTGAGTTAGGTGTGCCTCCCATTTGCTCACACAGAACCCCAGGCATCTCTGCCATGGCATTTGATACCCCTTATTGGAAGCATCTGTTCCAGCGCCCATTCTTCCACTACCTCAGCATACAATGTGAGGGCAGAAACTGTGTCTTGGACATTGGCATCTCTCTAGTGTTAAGCATCGTAGATACTCAATAAAATCTGATCAATAAAATAGTGAAAGCCCTAGACACATGTTTCTCAGGTAACTCTACCATCAATAAAAATACTTTGAGGCTTAAATATATATAAACATGTAATTTTATAAAATTGTATTGGCTCTTAGCTCTATTACTAACGTAAAACCCAGCCCCCTGAAAGTCCTTTTAAGGAAGAAATTGTTTCAGATGTGCCCTCAAATAAATGTGGTTTTCTCTTTGGTCAGCCACTACATGAAGTTTGCCCTTTCTCCTCTGCTCTGGCCTACCTCCACTGGGCACCATTCATACATCCTTCAATTCAAATATATATATTGAGTGCGTACTCTGTGGCCAGTACTGTGCTAACACAGGATACGCAGCACTGAACCTGGTAGAACCAGGCCCATGCACTCATGGAGCTTACGGTCTAGTGCCCACTGGCACCTGCTCACCTCCAAGCCCAAAGACCCTGAGGCTTTCACATGGGCATAATACATTTTTATCTTTAAACTCGTAAAAATGTAATGCACAGATAAGGCAAACCGTGCTAATCCAAGAATCTGAAGGTTCGCCATCCAGAGTCAAATAACAAGTCTGATAAAGTATTTTCATTTTCTCAAGGCAACTGAGAACTTATCAGTCCAAAGGGGCACCCCCAAGTGCCCTTTGGCCTTCCACAATGTGGCACCTACACAGGGATCTCCCACCCTGTTGCCATTTCAGCATAGCCAAAGGGAGGCAGTGATGCCCACTTTCATGTGGCATCATTTGCTAAGGCCTTTCAACTTTCTGCTCACAAGCCATGCCCGTGTGAATTAGGGAAGGCACCCCCTCTGTGCAGGCGAATTTTAAAAAGGCACCTCTTAGAGTGCGGGGTCAGCAATCGGAAGGAGAGGTCCCTGATCCGGGGTCCTGGGAGGACCCATCAGGGAGGGAGGCCTACGGATGAGGATTCGGAGGGATGGGCTTCTCAATTTGCTCCCAGGTGCTGTGCCTGCGGTGGATGGCCAGATAGCTTTGGCAACAAAGACATCTCTCACAACACCCAGAGGTGACATTGAGAATAGTAATATTAATGTAAGAAACATTCAAACCTGGGCAAGTGCTGGCAAGGATGTGGAGAAAAAGGAACCCTTATGCACTTCTGGTGGGAATGCAGACTGGTGTAGCCACTTTGGAAAACAGTATGGAGTTTCCTCAAAAAATTAAAAATAGAGCTCCCATTTGACTCAGTGATCCCACTTCTAGGATTATATTCCAAAAAAATCAGAAACATCAATCAGGAAGAATATATGCACCCCTATGTTCATAGCAGCACAATTTACAATTGCTAAGATTTGGAAACAGCTTAAATGCTCATCAGCAGACGAGCGGATTAGAAAACTGTTGTACATCTACACAATGGAATACTATGCTGCTGTAAAAAAAGAAAGAACTCTTACCATTTGCAACAGCATGGATGGACCTGGAGAGCATTATGCTAAGCAAAATAAGCTTTCCCTAAGATCCCAGCAGCAGCCACAGAAACTAAGCATGATTCAAGCTCATTAAACTTTTTCCAAGACTGCAATTTATTTCTGCCAAAAAGCTCTGAAAAAACCTGTGACTTCACTGAGCTGTGAGCAATTCAGAAATGAAAAATGAGCACAACCCAAACCAGTTTGGCTCAGTGGATAGAGTGTCAGCCTGTGGACTGAAGGGTCCTGGGTTCAATTATGGTCAAAGACATGTACCTTGGTTGTAGACTTGATCCCCAGTCTTGGTGGGGCTCCCTGTGGGAGGCAACCAATTGATGTGCTCTCTCGCATCGATGTTTCTCTCTCTGTGTCTCTCCCCCTCCCTTTGACTCTTTCTAAAATCAATGGAAAAATACTGTCGGGTGAAGATTAACAAAAAAGAAAAACGACCGCAGCCCCTGGACAAATATCAAGGCCAGTGTGCCAACAAGTTGTCAAAGTCATATCACTAAGGAAGTGCAATCTGTTAGCCTTTGAGTCTCTCAGAGTTTAAGTTCCAAGTAAGTCATTTTTCTCAAGTAGCAAGCCAACAAATCTCCTCATCTCAGCCACTCCTTACATTAAAATAAGCCACTCTCTGTATCCTTTGGGCTCAACTACTTCCAAATGCCTGAAACTGGTAATAGTCCAAAGCACAGGTATGAGGAAAATGCATAATCTTAATCATTTCTTTCATCACATCATTCAATATACCAGACTTGAAATATAGCCCTAATGTCAGCAAGGGTAGCCCTTTAAGATGTAGACAAGACAGGTTCAGATCCCTGTTCTGGGTCCTGTGGAAAGTCCAGGGCTCTCCTCGGATTTCTGCGAATGGGGCAGAGCAGGAAGGATTGTGCTCAGAGCTCCTTCTGTTCTGGTTCTCAGCCTCCCTGGAATCCCAGCTCTCCATTCTGCCCCCTGGGGTGTTCCTTTAGCCTGGCTGTGGTGTGATTCACCCGGGACCAGCCCTTTCACTCGTGACCCTGTGAGGCAACCGTGAAAGCTAGACTGCTGCCCGGGTAGACCTTA
Source organism: Myotis daubentonii (assembly GCF_963259705.1). Classification (NCBI taxonomy): domain Eukaryota; kingdom Metazoa; phylum Chordata; class Mammalia; order Chiroptera; family Vespertilionidae; genus Myotis; species Myotis daubentonii. The sequence continues at coordinate 42,601,158 of NC_081842.1, forward strand.
CAGGGCAGCCCTATAGCCGAGGACACTCATGTAGACAACCTGTTCTCAAAGGGCCCCTCAGACAAGCAGCCCTGGGCATATCCCACTGCCCACACCAAGCTGGGGACATCCTGGCCTGGCTCCTACCTCTCCCCCTCCTCCTCCTCTCCCCTCTTTCCAACCACGACGTGGGTCCAAAATCTCCTCACCATTTGGGATGAACCGTTGAGCCCCTCCTTCCCAAGTCACCCCAGACCCAACTCGAAGCAAACCCTCAAGGGGCCCAGCTGAACACTGGGCCATTTACTCTTTCTGCAGAGGCCCTGGCTTTCTAGTTGTTGTTTTTAACTAACAATCGCCTCCTTGAAGACAGCTGTGGTTTCCAAGGGCCATTTTTTCTCGCTTTTGCTTCTCTGATGAAGGGTGCCATCGAAATCGGGCACTTGAACAAACATAACAGTGGAAAGCTTTATCCTCCCTTTTTATTGCAGGTGCCTGGTTTATGGTGAGTGCATTCAACTTTTCCAAGCTTAGAATGAAGTTCTCAAAATAGGACCTGGCAGGTGGGGTAGCTCTACTTATTTATAGAGCTGACTACTTAGGTTTAAAGACAGAAAGGAGCTGTAGTTTAACATCTCGGTCAGGCCGCGGCCCAGCATGACAGGCTCCATTTGGTTGACAAGCTCTGTATTAAGCAGCCTCTCTCAGGAGCGCTGCCTTGCAGGGCTTCCTGGCCATGTGGACGTTTAGTGGGTTACGCCAGGCAAAGGGCTGGTCTTGTTTACTCTCATGGCTTTTTTGGCTGACAGTCATTTTATAGTTTCCTCTGAACCTTCTCTGCCATCCCTACTCACACATCCCAAGCAGAAAGCAGGAAGAGTCTACTCTTCTTCATCTTCTCAAAATAAAATAAAAAGGGACACTCTCTTACCATGTGTGCACATGCATACACATGCATACACACATAGTATTGTATGCACACTAGAGTCCCAGTGCACGAAATTTGTGCACTCGGGAAGCAGGGGGCCCTCAGCCTGGCCTGCGCCCTCTTGCAGTCCAGGAGCCATCGGGGGATGTCCAATTGTCTTGGAGGCGGGAGAGGCTCCTGCCACCGCCGCTGCGCTTGCCAGCCATGAGCCCGGCTCAGGGCTTCTGGCTGAGTGGCACTCCCTCTGTGGGAGCGCACTGACCACCAAGGGGCAGCTCCTGCATTGAGTGTCTGCCCCCTAGTGGTCAGTGTGGGTCATAGCGATCGGTCATTCTGCCATAAGAGTCGATTTGCATATTAGCCTTTTATTATATAGGATATGTGCATGTCTATGGATATACATTTGTTCAAAGACTCCTAGAGCTCATCGACAGTATATTAGAATCACCCTGCAGCAGTGGTCGGCAAACTCATTAGTCAACAGAGCCAAATATCAACAGTACTTCTTCAAAATAGACTCACCCAGGCCGCAAACCGACTTTTCCGCATAGGCCACAAAGTTTCCATCACACTGTACGTGCGCCTGCATGTGGTATTTTGTGGAAGAGCCACACTCAAGGGGCCAAAAAGCCGCATGTGGCTCGTGAGCCATAGTTTGCCAACCACGGACCTAGAGCACTGTGAGAAAAGGTTGATGCCTTGGCCCATCCCAGACAGATTGTATCCTTCTATCTGGAGGTAGTGCTTGGGCACCTGAATTTTCTATGAGTCCTTCTTAAACTCCCAAGGAGATTCTGATGTCAAGCCAGGACTGAGAGCTCCTTAGAGGTCTTCTAAGCCTAGCTACTCAAGTCGGAACAGCAGAGCAGCACTGCCTGGGATGCAGATTCTCAGGCCCTGCCCCAGGCTTACAGAATCAGAATCTGCATCTCAACACGACACCAGGTACCCAGTGTGCATGTTACAGTGTGAGAAGCACTGCTCTGGTCCCTCTCTCATGAGGTCCTAGGAAACTAAGTGACCGCACAGGTCATGCTATTAGCTGGAGACCCAAGTGGGACTGGAGTCCAGGGCCCCTTACTACTAGATCCTTTATTCCCATGACCTTATTTTTCAGATTAAGCCAATAGTTAGGTATTCCTCAGAATGTGTGTAATTTAGTTTTACTCATTTATCACAGCTAACTCTGATTTGCCTCTGTTAAACACACACACACACACACACAAAACTTCAAACACATTTAAGACTTTCAGAAGTTCCCTTTTCTGCTGGTAGAGGACAAAATGGTTAGATATAATGACAAAAAAAATCTCAAAAACAACATCATGGAGCAGCTGTGCAGAAGAGATGGAAGACATTTAACCAAACAATCGTCCCTAATTTGTGGGTCAGCAGGTTGCAAAAAGAAGCCTCACTGATGTCAACAGAGGGAACAGACATTGCCTCCAATCTGTCAAGCCTGTATCTTGTGACAAATCAGAACTCAGCACAGAGGAAATGCCAGAGCCACTGTCTTGCGCCTAAAAAGAGGGCAAGTTGTTTATAGGCTTGCAAATTTCACAGGTGCCTCTCCTGAGAGCAGTCTGCATTCCGTTATCACAGATCAAGGAAGCTAGACAGATTCCACAGATCCGCATACGACGAAGTTTCACAGTCAGGGCGGCCAGCCATATCTGGAGTCAGATCAACCCCACACTTCCACAACCTAGGCCCTAGGCACCCACGGGATTCCCCTTCCACCGGTTCCAGGCCCAGCCTCCCATCCGTGCACCCTGTGCAGCGAGCCCTCACACCAGCCCCAGAATCACATAAGGGAAGAGAGACTCCCTCACAAGGTGCTGTTCACAGCCTTCATTTGTCCCGGGCTCACTCACCCGTTCCTCATACTTTATTCCGTTCCGATTATGCTGCTGTTTTGAGAGATGATTTTGATTTCCCCACCTTGGCCACATGGGCTCAGGCTGCTTCAAGCAAACAGCCCTCCCCCATCTGACCTGCCTGTGACCCTCGAGCCCTGGCCCCACTCCACGTAAGTAGAACTATTTTCAGTCCTGAGAATGGCATCAGGCCACCAGGAACCCACAGTCCCAGGCCCAGAAGCACGTGCTCCTCCCTAGCTCCCTCGTCCCACCGCTGTAAAACTCCCAACAATAAACACCACACCCCCAAGGCCGCGGGCAGAACCCTGAGAAGAGGCCTCAGGCCTGTGGGCTGAGCACTGAGGGATGCCATGGCCCTGGCCCAGGGCCACTTCCTGCCCTGATCGCTTTGCTGGGGCATTTTCCGGCATATTATAGCAGCTGCTTAGCCTCTCTATACAGTTTATGCTTTTATGACTGTGACTCTCAAGAGAGGCAGAATGCGTGGTGTTTTGGTTCCCCGTGATCCACTTCCAAGGACACATTCCTCATGTGCTATGTACCGCCGCTCCGGCTATCTCTGGCAATGGTGAGCTCAAATAGCAGGAGAGGCCACTGCTCATGGCAAGGATCACAGAAAAGAGACTCTCTGCAGCTCAAAGAGGTCATGCTATCAAGGAAAATGCCCCTCTGCAAAGACAAGCAGAAATTTTCTTCCATCCATTTGGATGCCTGCTGTCATGAAGGCGGGGGGGGGGGGGGGGGGGGGGGCAGGGGGGGGGGCGGCCCAGTGTGGGTAGCACCAGAGAAGGAAGCAGCAGCTGTTACAGGGTAATTAACCTCAGGCAAACTGCAGAGGGGCCAGGAGGTTAAAGTGAAGTCAGGCAGGGTCAGGCTCGCCTTTACTGCCAGTAGACAGGGCCGGCCCATCTAAGCACTGTCCAAAGGCAAGAAAACTCTAACTGTAGAGTTTTAACAAGTATTTCTTCAGAGAACCCCACCCCCAGATCCATCCTGTCACTGACAAGTGACTCCCGCTGGGGGCTCCTTCAGGGAGGCCGAAGAGGCCCTGTTTCTTGTTATCAGATGATTTAACTAATAGGAAAGTCTTTTTCCTACTTTATAGTATATTGAATGGTTGAATAGATAGATGAATGAGAGAGAGAGAGAGAGAGAGAGAGAGAGAGAGAGAGAGAGAGAGAGAGAGAGAGAGAGAGAGAGAAGGAACAGGTATATTGCATAGAGAAGTAGTAACAGGAGTATTACATAGATAGCAAGTATTAAGGCCAGCATGTATCACCCTCCCCAAACTATCTGGGAGGCCACAGTGACAGTTGAGTTTCAGGAATGCCCCAGTGAAGCTATGAGTATGATCTTCCCGGACTGGTACCATTGCCAGAGAGCTGCTGCTACATACCAAGCACTGTGTTATATGCTGTAGTAAGTAGGACTATTTCGTGTTCTGTGCAAGCTACTTTGAGAAATGTTATTTCAGGGAATGGATGTGATAGCTGTTCAATAATGCATTTACAGAAATGTTTATAAACACTTTTAATAATAATGTTTATAAAAGTGCACCCTGGCCAGTATGGCTCAGTTGGTTGAAGCCTCATCCTGTACACCAGAAGTTGGTGGGTTCGATTCCCAGTCAAGGCACATACCCAGGTTACAGGTTCAATCCCCAGTTGGGGCATGTGTGAGAGATCAATATTCCTCTCTCTCCCTTTCTCTCTCTAAGGTCAATTTTTTAAAATGCTCATATTTGTCCTGGTAAGGACAAATAAAACTGTTTTATAAGTGGGAAAAAAATCAGACTCTTGTTGTTTTGAGTAACAAAACCCAACTCAAATGGACACGAGGCTAAAAATAGATATTTTTGGATATGGAGAGATCACTTTGAACCTATGACCAGGAAATGAACTAGCAGACACTCTCTTCTCTTAACATCTGATTTATTATTTTTCTCAGACTGGCTCTTTTAGCTTCCCTACCCATGTGATAGAAAACATGCCTCATTTCTCATGGCAAACAATTACCCAGTGCTGGCTGGAGGGCATATGTGAAATGTCATTGGTAAAGGGCTAGAAAACAGAGGCTTTGAAGAAACCGGATGGCATAAAGAGGTATTTAACATAGTCTCATGGCCTTATAGTATTTCACTTGTCTACCAAGAAGTTGAACTGGCCTAGATTTCCATTCCCCTGTTTAGACTTAACCTCTTTTAAAATAATAATAACAATAATAATAATTTTTATTAATTTATTTGAGCCAAACTAGGGACATTGCCAGGAAGCAAGATTTCAAATCCTGCTATACTTCACCTCTTAAGCCATGTTTCAGCCTGCCACCTTCTAACCCAGCTACTTCCTGATAACCTCCTGCCCCATGGAATTAGGTTTCCTTTTGTTTCCAGCATGAATCATAGATGCCTCCAAGTCTTAAAATATACTAATGAGCTGTTAAATGTCCCAACACCTTGACTTAAATGAACTTGAAATCAGCTTCTTGCTTTAAGGCTTCTCTAAAAGGCTCAGATCCTCCCAGGTTTATAGAGATAGGAGGAGAAAAATAAGACAGGCTTTGCGATGTATTATCCCTATGAAATGTTTAGCATGCTGAGGTATAAGCTGAAAATCTCCCACCATAATGATCATACCATCCTTTGTCAGCCCTTTCCATGTATCAGACCCTTAAACCCAAACAACTTCACAAGGGTAATTATTTCTGATTCAGAGAGGTTAAGTGACTTGCCCAATGTCATTAAGCCAGTAAGTTACAGAGATAGAATTTGAACCCGGATATCTCTGATCTCAAAGCCCATGTGTTTTCCACATGGCTGATCAAATAGCCATTTTCATCTATTTCTACTTGCAATTTAAATTTCGCTGGGGAGGAGGGAGTGGAAGTTGTAATCATAAGAGTGTATCCCAGAATTCCTCATCACTTCTGTGACTCAGAGCACCTCATTCAAGTCAGCTTGGATCCTTTATTTGTTGGGTGTACACTAGACATTTTCACCCTTAGCAGGGTTTGAGGGCTCCAGGATAAGCAAGCGCTCTGTCCCTGAGAAGGGAGGTTTTCACCTGAGTTCTGTGCACTGAACAGGCTGTCGCTCAGTGTAGCCATTACAGATTGGAATGCTTCAAGTTTGCCCTTTCTGCCATTCTAACAGGATTTTCTAGGGGCGGGAGGGTAAGTTTGCTTCTCTGTCATCTTCTAGCTGCAGAGAAAACAGAACTAACTATTGTTAACATCTACCTTCCCCAGTCCTTGAAGATTCTGTCTCTCTCTCCCCAGGTAACATGGTGGGGTGGGGCATTGGCCCACTCGGTTGAAGGAAACTCCACTTTGAAGCAACATCTTTCCCTCTGATTTCGCTCTTTAGGGCCCTGTGATTTCACTCTGGGCTCTTCTAACTCAGGTCCACGTGGTTCCTCCTGAGGACACCTACTTCTTGTTGGATGTTGCTCCTTTCATTTATTTATTCACTGAGGATTTATGGAGCACCTACTATCTGCCAGATACTATTCTAGGTGCCAAAAATACTGGTGTGGAAAAAGATGGGAAGGTCTCCATGCAACTCATATATGCTAAGATAAATAAAACCTAAAATGAATAAACAAATAAGTAATAAGATAATTTACATGTGTGATCAGTGCTGTGGGTAAGAGGAGGCTATTAGAGTAGCGAAGGACTCTGGAGGGGCTACTTTAGAAAAGGTGCTCCTTCCCACGGAGGTGATACTTGAGCAGGGACCTGCGGCTCAGAAGAATCCCGCCTTATCAGAGGAAAGGAGCATTCCAGGCAAAGGGAACAGTACATGCAAAGTGCCTGAGGTGAGCAAGAGACTGGGCCATTCAAGAAAGAAGGGCTGCAACACAGTGAGCAAACGAGAGAGTGGTCAATCAGTATGAACTTAAAGAGGAAGACGGCGATTAGGTCATAAAGGTTTTTGTAGGCCGTGATTAGGAATTTGCAGTTTATTTTATTTTATTTGGGGTATGTTAAGGTCTCTATTAGACTCAACAAGTGAAGTTGCCAGTACCAATTGGATTCATGATTCTGGGGCTCATAGAAAATATTTGGACTAAAGATAGATACACATTTGAAAGTCATTAGCATAGAGTGGGTCAAAGCATAAAATCAAAAAGGGATAACATATCAAAAAATGTAGGCAAAGAAGGGGAGAAGATCCAGGGCAAGTACTGGGGTACAACCTCATTTGGATGTTGGATAGATGAGGAAAGAGCTGATCTTAAAGATATATTGAGCAAGAAGGATACACTTGACCTAATCAGAAAACCATTTTATTCTTTTTCTTCACTACCTGTTCAAACAATACCTCCGAACAAGTGTTTGTTCTCTATTTCTTGAATAAAATGAAGGCAAATTTGTGACTTTTCTAGACATTCTTAAGTAATGCCTAAAAGCCATTTAATCATCTCTGATGAGAGAGAGAGAGATTCTTATTTATAAGTAGTTCAGGGTGATAACAAAAACTTCCAAATCTCTCCCTCAGCTTGGGTATGCTCCAACCTGACTGCCTCTAGGGTATGGTTGGCTCTTTATTTCTCTTGCCTAAAACATGCAGTCCTCTTTCCCCCTCATTAGGCTGCTTCTGGTTCCTGCAGGCTTGAAGCAGAGTGAAGAGGAAGGAAAGGTATGGGACAGAAAATATCTTACTTGACTAGTTTAGCTATGTGGTATTGGCTGGTGTTTAGAGCTTGAGTCTCTCATGGAACTATTTTTGGGGGGTTTTCCCCCCGAGACTCCACCATCTCAAGAAATCTTGCAATGGCAGTTTCCTTGCTGGAATAAATGCATCTCTTAGGGCTGGTCACTTAAAATTCTCCCCTCACCACCTCAAAAGCTAATGGTTGTAGTTTGTCTGTTTGTCTCCGAGAAGCCCTCTTGGTCAGGATCTAAGAAAACCCCCATGCCTGCTCTGCATGTGTGTACTACTACTTCAGGTCCGTGGGAAGTATTCAAGCATCATTTGCTCAAACTCTGGGAGAGCAACCGTCCCAATATAGCATTGTCTCTTCACACTGTCACCAGAGGAGCTAGCCAGCCACAGTCGGACTCCAGTCCTCCGTGCTCCTCTCTCCAAGGGGCTCCCCAGCAAAGCCCCTGCCACTAAACCATCAGGGCAGACCAAGCACTCCCACTGCTTCCCTACTTTGGTGGAAAACTTACATTGCAAATCCTCATAGGTAGTTTTCTCTCCAATATCCTTGCACTTTGGTCTCCTCAACCTTTTTTTTAAAAAATTTAACTGATTGATTTGAGAGAGAGAAACATCAATTCGTTGTTCCACTTATTTATGTATTCATTGGTCTTCAACTTTTTTATCAGCTGGAGGAGTTTCATCAGCTAAGGGACAAAAAACCCACTCCTAGCTGCCTCCTTTGCAAGTCCTGGCTAATCCGCTCATTCCTCAATTTAAAATGTGGGAAATATTTGCTCTGATTATGTTGGGAAGACAAAGCTGCAGATAAAGTAGGATGAGTCCTGTTTTACAATCCTGCGTGCCCAGAAAGCCAAGAAAAGAGCCACCAAAGGGGAAAGTAACACCAGGAGAGTGTGATATAACAGAAGCTCCAGGGTACTCAAGTACTCAAGTGTTGCTAAAAGGTGGATTAAGATGAAGACAAATAAATTCTCACTGGATTTGGTTCCTGTGCAGCTCCATTTCAGTGTAGTGTTGAGGACAAAAGTCAAATTGACATATAAGATACTTCCCAAGAATCTGTTCTCTTCTTCCTTGCAAGCAGAACCCCTATAGCCAGCTCCAGTGTAAATCTTAATTGGTCCAAGCCAACCCATATAACCTACTTTCCTCGGGCGATGATTCATTTAAGAATGGGCATGTGATACAATTCCAGACAAGAAGTGAGAAGTCTGTTGGAGGATTCCTGTAGAGGTCATTTTTTCCTTAAAAAGAGACACAAGAAGACAGCTCCTCTTCTTCCATTGGCTATTGTCATTTGTGTGTGTGACACCCAGTTCTGTGAAAACCATCTTGGTACCAGACTGGGGATAAAGCCAACACCAAAGAGGAGGGCACAGCCAAGAGATTTACCACAAAGCAGAGCCCGGAGCCCGCTCTATCTGTGGGGTTCTCGTTTCATCTCATAAATCCCCATTTTATTTTACACAGTTGATTTGGCATTTTCTGTTATTTAATGGCAAAATCATCCTAAAGGTAAAGAGTAGGCTGAAGGGAGGTGAAACATTGGCGGCAGAGAATTTGAGATGTTTTCCTGAGAAGAGAGGCAGAGAAATGATCTGGCTGCTGAGGGGGATGAAGGGATCTAGTGAAGGCCTTTTTAAATATGGGAGACACTGTAGCCAGTGTGTAAATAGATGGGAATGATGCCGTAGAAAGGGGAGAGGGCAGAGCTGCAGGTTCACGCGTCTTCTCACCACATCACTTAAAGTCCACAACCTCTCCTAGAGTCTTCCCCACTGATCTTCCTGACGCCCTCCCAAGAAAGAGCCACCAGTTCTCACACCATTGCTTCCGTTGTCTGATGATAACTGTTTGCACACACACCACCACCCCACCCCCCACCCCCCTTGAGCTGTCTGTTGGCAGAACTCCTCAGCCATCTCTGAGCTCTTTCTTTGGAGAAGAAGCCATGACTGGTCCCTGCAGGACTGGTCTCTCTTGGACAAGGTCTGTACTTAGAGCTCGGGAAGTATGTCTCAGTGCTGCGGCTGATGCAATGGTGTGAGCACACTCCACCATGACATGCTTCCTCAGCACACCAGGAAGTAGCAACGCCCGCCTGAACAAACTCCTAGAGCCACATGCACAGTACCCCAGCCTTTCAGCCATTGGTCGCCTGTAGCAACGTGTCTCCCTCTGATTGGTCCCCTCATGCTATATATACCCCTGTAGTTCCACAATAAAACGGATCTGCGTCACCGAACCTGGTCTCCGGAGTCGTGCATGCAGACGCCCTAGCGCGTTGGGGCTCCGTCGTCCTCACCCCCGAGGGACCCCCCTGCTTCAAAGGTCTGCTCAAAACAGAAGCCCAGCTTTTTATTCTCTTGAGGTTCTTCCCAAGGAGACCCACACCTTACAAATGTTTACTTCCCCTCACAAAGGAACACAGGCTACCCAAGAGACTAGCTTGCAGTTATTGGTTTATCCTCCAAGCTCAGCCTACCCCAAAACCCCACTTCATGGGGCCTCAATTCAGTTACTTAAACTTTTCCTTCCTTCATATTCTACTTCCTAATTATGATTACACAAAAGGACATGCACCCCCGCCTGTTGGAATATGTAGCAACTCTCCTCCAAGGTGGAAAGCCCAAGTCAACTGGGCCCTCCTTTTCCTAGCCACCTACATTATATGCAAATTAACTTAGGCTACTGGGTCTTTCCCAGGGGAATGGAAACATTCAGTACCAGCTGGGGCTTGTGCTATATCAGACAAGGTAACTGTATTCACTGAACAACTGAATGGCGATCCAAAAGGGCATCGCTGTGAAGCATTTCCAGTAAAAATATAAAAACAGTGCAAAGGACCAAGTCAAGAACAACGTTGATTTGCCTTTCTATTGCTTCCTGTCCAGAGTAATGATTTGTTCTGCATTTCACTTCCCCTATTTAGCAGTAAAACAAGATATGTAGCCTAAAATATTTAACACTGATGCTATGAGATACGATTATCTACAGTCATATAGAAACACCTGGTAAAAGCCAGACAACTGGGTTTCATTTCCTTATGAAATTTCTACACTTTCATTAACCAAAATATTACAATTGACCAAAATATTTTAAATATCTAAAACCAGCTCCCTCTGTTGATTACATTCAAATTGATTAACTAGTTCTTATTTTACTACATTGTTTTACTAATGTAATTTTAGCTAAAATACAGACTGTGTTTAAGTAAAGAGGTATACCAGCCAAACACTCACTTTTTAAAAATCTCCACACTTGCCCTGGCTAGTTTGGTTCAGTGGATAGCCTGCAGACTGAAGGGTCCTTGGTTGGATTCCGGTCAAGGCACATGCCCAGTTTGTGGGCTTGGTCCCCAGTGGGGGGCGTGCAGGAGGCAGCCAATCAGTGATTCTCTCTCATCATAATGTTTCTCTCTCTCTACCTCTCCCTTCCTCTCTAAAATCAATAAAAAATATTTTAAAAATAATAATTTTTAAAAATAATAAAAATATCCACACTTACCTATAATCACTAGGAATAAGGTTTTCCACTTAGCCGAAACCGGTTTGGCTCAGTGGATAGAGCGTCGGCCTGCGGACTGAAGGGTCCCAGGTTCGATTCTGGTCAAGGGCATGTACCTGGGTTGCGGGCACATCCCCAGTGGGAGATGTGCAGGAGGCAGCTGATCGATGTTTCTCTCTCATCGATGTTTCTAACTCTCTATCTCTCTCCCTTCCTCTCTGTAAAAAATCAATAAAATATATTTTAAAAAAAAAAAGATTTTCCACTTAGAACAAGAACTTAAATTGTCACACTTGAAATTTTTAACCATTTTGGAATAAAGCATTTTGATACTAAATTTATTTTTTTCTGGGCTTATGTTAAAGTCTGTACCTGTGCATACTTTAAGAATTAGTTCCTTCATATCCTATTATAGAATAAGGCAGTTATTAATTAATTACTTGTGTGATGATCTTTCTCTTGATGATGAGTCCTTGCAATGAGCATCAATGATATATGGTTGTCGGAGACTCCTTTGGGGATTGTCCTCTGAGAACTGCCCTTTCCTGTGGAGATAATTTCCATAAACATGGTCTTGTTGATTTTACTCTCTTTTTCTTTTAAAATATGTTTTTATTGATTTTTAGAGAGAGAGGAAGGGAGAAGGATAGAGAGATAGAAACATCGATGACAGAGAAACATCATGGATGGGCTACCTCCTGCATGCCCCCTAATGGGGATCAAGCCTGCAACTTGGGTATGTGCCCTGACAGGGAATTGAACCAGTGACCTCTTGGTTCACAGGTCTACACTCAACCACTGTACCACTCCAGCCGAGCTGATTTTACTCTCTTGGCCATATTTGAGGAAACAGTTTCACTTTACCTATGTCACCCCTCCCCACGGCAGCACAGCTCAGTGCTCAGTGCCAAAAGAGACCTACTCAGTCCCTGATTTCTCCCGTGGGAGAAAGTGAGTAGGTAAGTGAACACCCCACTTCCCCAGCTATGCCAGATGCTGCCAAAGAGACCCAGTTCTTTCTCACCCACCCAGAATGCTAAGAAGTGCTGCATGATGGGAGTGAGGAGGGGTAACTGCTAGAACAGTAGACAGGGCTCTTGGAGAGAATCACGGAGCCAGAGATCCTACTAACTGTGTCTTGGACTCCGTCAGGAAGCACACTCATGATCTGCTAGGGATGCCTCACCTGTGGATCCGCCAACTTGCCCACAGGCATCCCCAATGTCCCCTGTGCCTCACCCACACACACTGCCACCCATGGCTGGTTCCCTGGTATGACTTAGAAAGTAGCAAGAGTAAGCCTTTGCAGGCAACTAGCGAGCACAAAGAGAAAGTTGGCCCAATTCCAGAGGATTTATAAGAAACAAAGAAACTTGAGCATTCAGCACCACCTTGAGAAAGCAAACAGGAGGTGGGCAGCACCCAACCTTGCTCTGCATGCAATCCTTTCTTTAAGTTGAATTTATTGTGGTGACATTGGTTAATAAAATTATACAGGTTCCTGGTACACAGTTCTACAATACATCATGTGTATACTGTATTGTGTGTTTATCACCCCAAGTCAAGTTGCGTGTAATCTTAATCCACCCCCCGAATCCTAACCCTAACCCACGCCCCCCAACCCCCACCACACACACACACACACACGCACACACACACACACACACACAGAAAAAGAAGTGTGGAGCAGGCATATTCATAGACTAGGTTGAAGAAAGCCTCGGAATCCCTAACAGGGCTGACAAAAGGTATTTCTTTCCCAAAGCCAGTCTGTAAAGACTGGACGAGGTGATTGCTTCTTCAAATAAAAGACAGCAATGTAAGACTTCAAAAAACATGAAAACAAGGAAACATGACATTAACAAAGGAACACAATGATTTTCCTGATAAAGAATTGAAAATAGTTGTTTTAAGGAAGCTCAGTGTGCAGGCTCTCCCTCTCAGGAGCTACCATGCCTTTCTTCTCTCACAGGCATGCATCTCCTAACCTCTAAGGGTCCCCAGGAGACTCTCAACCAGGGGAGCGGTGGGCAGTGGCAGCTTGTCCTGGGCGAATCCCCTGAACCTGTTTCCAAGACCCCTTTTCTTCAACTTTCCAGTGAGCTAAGGGAGCCCCGCCTAGATTCTCTCCTGTTGTTTCTTCTATTCTACGCCCTTCCTTTAATAACCATAATCTCAAAATAAAAAAGGAAGTTCAGTGAACTACAAGAAAACAGAGAAAGACAATTCAACATAATCAGGAAAAAAAACATGAACAAAAATGAGAAGTTTAACAGAATGGTAGAAATCATAAAAGAGGACCAAACAGCAATTCTAGAGGTAATGAACACAATTAATGAAATGAAATGAAAAACACAATAGAAAGCATCAACAAGAGACTGGATAAGCCAAAAGAATCTGTGAAGTAGAAGACAGGTCCTTTGAAATTATCCTGAGGACAACAAAAGAAAAAAGAATAAAAAAGAGTGAATAAAACCTAGATGAACTATGGGACACCATTAAAAGAAACATTGTATGCATTATGGGTTCCAGAAGAAGAGAGGGATAAAGGGATTGAAAACTTATATAAATAAATGACTAAGGCCAAAACTGGTTTGGCTCAGTGGATAGAGCGTCGGCCTGTGGACTGAAAGGTCCCAGGTTCGATTCCGGTCAAGGGCATGTACCTGGGTTGCAGGCACATCCCCAGTGGGGAGTGTGCAGGAGGCAGCTGATCGATGTTTCTCTCTCATAGATGTTTCTAACTCTCTATCTCTCTCCCTTCCTCTCTGTAAAAAATCAATAAAATATATTTTTAAAAAATAAAAATAAATAAAAATAAAAATAAATGACTAAGAACTTATAAAATCTTGGGGAAATTTTAGACATCCAAGTTCATAAAGATCATAGGTCCCCAATGTATTTAAATTCAAAAAGATCTTATCTAAGACATATTATAATAAACATTCTAAATTTAAACACAAAGACATAATTTTAAAAGCAGCAAGATAAAAGAAAATTCCTCAGATATATGGAAATTTCCATAAGGCTATTAGTGGATCTCTTAGCAGAGAGCCTGAAAGGCAAAGAGAGAGAGGGATAATATAGTCAAAGTACTAAAAGAAAAAAACACTGCCAACCAATAATACTTTACCCATCAAAGCTATCCTTCAGAAATAAAGGCAAGAATAATACTTCTCCAGACAATGAAAAGCTGAGTGAGTTCACCACCACTAGAACATCCTTACAAAACAAGATGCTAAAAGGAGTTATTCAAGTTGAATTGAAAGGATGCTATTAGTAACATGAAAATATACAACATGCTAGTAAAAGTAAATATGTAGTCAAATTTAGAATACTCTAATAGTAAAATAAGGTGGTGTGTTAATCAATTAACTATACTATAAATGTTAAAGGACAAAAGTGTTAAAAATAACCATAGCTACAATAATTTCTCAATGAATACATTATATCAAAAGATGTAGATTGTGACATCAAAAACATAAAATGTGCCAGGGGTAAGTAAAAGAGTAGAGTTTTTATATGTGATCAAAGTTAAGTTGTTATCAGCTTCAAATGGACTGTTATATCTATAGGATGTTTATGTAAGGCTCATAGTAACCACAAAGCAAAAACCTACAGTAGATACACACACACAAAAAAAGGGGGAATCAAAGGGTATCACTATAAAAATGATCAATTCTCAAAGGAAGACAGCAATAAAGGAAGAAAGGAACAAGGAAATAAAACAGCTAGAAAACAATAAGATGACATTAGTAAGTCCTTACCTATAAATAACTACTTTAAATGTAAATTAATTAAACTATCCAATAAAAAGACATAGAATGCCTGCATGGATTTTTAAAAAGTAAAACCAACATTCAACTACAGTCATGCACCGCTTAATGACGGGATATTCTGAGAAATGTATGTGTAGGTGATTTTGTCATTGTGTGAATATCACAGAGTGCACTTACACAAACCTAGATATTATAGCCTGCTGTACACTAGGCTACTAGTATATGGCATAGCCTATTGCTTGTAGGCTACAAGCCCATTCAGCATGTTACTGTACAAAACAACAAGATTAAATCAAGCACAAGAGAAAATGATATGATACAACCCTGAAAAACCAAAGGATTGAAGAAAAAAATCAAAAAAGATGTCAAAAAATAAAACAAATGAATATGGAAACAAAACATATCAAACTGTAAGGGATGCAGCAGCAGCAGTTCTTAGAGGGAAGATTTGAACTTCATATAAAAGAGCAGGTCCCAGCACCCACCACAAATTTAAATATTTTTAAAGTATGATTATTGACCAGAGTTTGGAAATAAATACACCCAGATATTGCCTTTGCATTTCAAATTGATTTATTTTTCTCAGCACAAACTGGCAGACTACAAAGCTCTTTACACCTTTGACCTAATTATTTCACTTCTAGGAATACTAGAGGCCCAACACACGAAATCATGCACAGATAGGGTCCTTAGGCCTAGCCTGCAATCAGGGCCATCTTCTGCCCATTTGCCAGTCCCCAGTCCCACCCTGCCACCACTGACACCTACCCCAGTTCCCTGTTTGCCATCTGGCTATCTATCAGAGCTTGTGGGCAGGGGGCGGGGACCAAGAGGTTGGCCATTCCACCCACTCGCCAGTCCTCAGTTCCACCCCGCAGCCGCCACCCACCCCAGTTCCGTGTGGTTCCCCATTGGCCATCCATTGATTGGAGCCTGCAGGCTTGGGGGGAGGGAACAAAAGGTGGTCAATGCACCTCTTAGCAACTGGTCAATTGGTCATTCTGGTCGTTATGCCATTATGGTCGCTGGCCTTTTATTATATAGGACTAGAGGCCCGGTGCACAAAAATTTGTGCACGGGGGAGGGTGTGTTCCTCAGCCTGGCCTGCACCCTCTCCATTTTGGGACCCCTCGAAAAATGTCCTGCCAGTTTACAGAGATTGGTCCTAAACCAGTAGTTGGACATCCCTCTCATAATCCGGGACTGCTCTGCCCACACTGCAGCCACCGACCGCTACTGCCTCAGCCACTGCCTGCCCAAGATCCATGGCTGTGGGGAGAGGGCCCGCGCCCACGCCCCGCAGAGAATCAGCTGGGTGGGAGTGCTGTACGCTGGCAGTGGGGCCAAGGACCGGTCCCTGGACCCCGCCAAGTGGGCCCAGCTGCAGAGGAGCCTGGATAAGAAGCTGGGCGAGCTAAGCAGCCAGAGGAGGAGCAAAAGGAGGGAGAAGGAGATGTGAGCCAGCCCTCACACCCTCCGGCCTTTTCTTAGCAAATGCAAGTGGGAGCAAGCTGCTGTCCATGGTGCTTTCTGTGCCTTATAGCTGCTCCGATGATGTGACCAGGGCTGCATGAGCAAGCCAGGGGCCTCTGGGAGGGGGTGGGTGGGCCCAGCGTGCCATGCCTTGCGCTGGGGTGGGGGCGGGCTGCAGTGGCTGTTCTCTGGACCTTCTGGGGAGAGCCGCCCCAGGTCTGTTTTGCTGGCACCAGGGCCCCCTGGGGCTCTCCGAGGTCCCTCGCCAACTGCCTTAAGAGAACCTTTAAGAGAGGTTCCGGGAGTCCGGGTTGATGCCTGGCCTGCGCCCGGCCCTCCTGCCCTCGGATCGCCATGGCGATGGAGGGGCGCAGGCCCTCCCGCCCTTCAGTTGCCATGGTGGGGGTCCAGGGTTGATGCCTGGACTGCGCCCCGCCCTCCTGCCCTCCGATCGCCATGGCGATTGAGGGACGCAGGCCCTCCTGCCCTTCAATTGCCATGGTGGCGGTCTGCGGCTGCTGCCTGGCCTGCGCTCCGGCCTTCCTGCCCTCCGATTGCCATGGCGGGGGTCCAGGGTTGCTGCCTCGCCTGCGCTCAGGCCCTCCCGCCCTCCGATCACCATAGCAATTGAGGGACGCAGGCCCTCCTGCCCTCCGATCGCCATGGCGGTGGTCCGGTGTTGCGGCCTGGCCTGCGCTCCGGCCCTATGCCCTTCAATCGCCATGGTGGGGGTCCGCGGCTGCTGCCTGGCCTGCCCTCCGGCCCTCCTGCCCTCCGATCGCCATGGCGGGGGTCCAGGGTTGCTGCCTGGCCTGCGCTCAGGCCCTCCCACCATCCGATCGCCATGGAGAGGGTCCGGGGTTGCTGCCTGGCCTGCAACACGGCCCTCCCGCCCTCCGATCGCCATGGCGATGGAGGAACGCAGGCCCTCCCGCCCTTCAATTGCCATGGCAGGGGTCTGGGGTTGATGCTGCCCTCCCATCGCCATGGCGGAGGGGGTTGCGGCCTGGCCTGCGCCCTGCCCTCCCGCCCTTCAATTGCCATGGTGGGGGTCCGTGGTTGCTGCCTGGCCTGCAACACGGCCCTCCCGCCCTCCGATCACCATGGCCGGGGTCCGCGGTTGCCGCCTGGCCTGGCTCCGCCCTCCTGCCCTCCAATTGCCCTGGCGATCAGGGCCACAGGCCAGCCGGCAACCCCAGCTTTCCCATGGCGATCACCCGCTGGGGGGTGGGGAAAGGCAGCCGTTGCCCACCCCCCAACTCTTGCCTGCCGCCTGGGTTGCTGATCACCATTCTTCAGTCCTTCCCCTTTCGCCTCTCATCATTGTGAGTATGCAAATTAACCGCCATTCGTGCACTGGGTGGGGGGGGGGGGAGTGTCCCTCAGCCCAGCCTGCCCCCTCTCACATACTGGGAGCCCTCAGGCATTGACCCCCATCACCCTCCAATCGCAGGATCGGCCCCTTGCCCAGGCCTGACGCCTCTGGCCTAGGCGTCCGGCCCGGGCAGCGGGGACCCACAGCTGCAGCGGCCCCACGATCATGGGCTCCGCTTTAGGCCCAGGCAAGGGACCCCTAGCTCCTGGGACTTCCAGCTTCCACCGTGCCCAGCTCCCATCGCTGGCTCCACCCCTACTTCCTGCTATCACTGGCCAGGGCGGCAAAGGCGCCTGATTCTCCGATCATGGCTGGGGGGCAGGGCAAAGGCGGCCCCAGGGCCGCCTTTGCCCTGCCCCCCAGCTCTTAGCTCCCCCCTGGGTTTCCGATCACTGTCAGTGGCAGGGGGCTTCTTCCAGCTTTCCCTTTCACCTCCCTGCATTGTGCCTACATATGCAAATTAACCGCCATCTTGTTGGTAGTTAACTGCCAATCTTAGTTGGCAGTTAATTTGCATATAGCCCTGATTAGCGAATGAAAAGGGTAGCTCGTACGCCAATTACCATTTTTCTCTTTTATTAGTGTTGACTAGAGGCCCGGTGCACAAAAATTTGTGCACTCGGAGGGAAGGGGGTGTCCCTCAGCCCGGCCTGTGCCCTCTCGCAGTATGGGACCCCTCGGGAGATAACGACCTGCTGGTTTAGGCCTGCTCCTGGGTGGCAGAGGGCAGGCCCAATCCCTAGGTACAGCCCCTGGTTGGGCTCAGAGCAGGGCTGATTGGGGAGTTGGGGCGCTGCCCCTGTCATACACAGAGCAGGGCGGATCGGGAGTTTGTGATGCCACCCTCAGTCACGCTCAGGGTAGGGCTGATTGGGGGGTTGGGGCACTGCCTCCTGTCACACTCAAGGCAGGGTCGATGGGCAGGTTGCGGCACCACCTCCTGTCACGCACAGAGCAGGGCTAATCGGGGTTGGGGCGCTGCCCCCTGTCACTCACAGAGCAGGGCCCATCAGGGGGGTTGGGGCTCCTTACCCTGTCACACACAGCGCAGGGCCGATCAGGGGGTTGGGGAGCTCCCCCCATCACTCACAAAGTAGGGCCGATAGGGGAGTTGGGGCACCGCCCCCTGTCACACACAGAGCAGGGCGGATCAAGGGTTGGGGCACCGCACCCTGTCACACTCAGGGCAGGGCCGATGGGGAGGTTATGGGTCTACCCCGTCACACAGAGAGCAGGGCCCGTGGGGGTGCAGGGGGGTGTTGGGGCACCACACCCTGTCACACACAGAGCAGGGCCGATCAGGGGGTTGGGGCACCTCAGCCTGTCACACACAGAGCTGCAGGGCAATCAGGGGGTTGGGGAGCTCCTCCCTATCAGGCACAGAGCAAGGCTGATCAGGGGGTTGGGGCACCTTCTCCTGTCACGAACAGAGCAGGGCGGATAGGGAGGTTGTGGCACCGCCCCCTGTCACACACAGAGCTGCAGGACGATCAGGGGGTGTGGGCGCTGCCCCCTGTCATGCTGATCCCAGTGCTGGGAGGCATATTACCCTTTTACTATATAGGATAGAGGCCTGGTGCACAGGTGGGGGATGGCTGGTTTGCCCTGAAGGGTGTCCTGGATCGGGGTGGGGGGTCCCTACTGGGGTGCCTGGCCAGCCTGGATGAGGGGATGATGGCTGTTTGCAGCTGGTCACACACCCTTCAGGGTGGGGGTCCCCATTGGGGTGCCTGGCCAGTCTGGGTGAGGGGCTGAGGGCTGTTTTCAGGGTGATGGGTGACTGAAGCTCCCAACCGCTCCTTTTTTTTTTTTTTTTTTTTTTTTTTATTCTGGGTCAGCTTTATCTCTGAGGCTTGGCTCCAGCTCTTAGGCCTCCGCTACTGAAAGCAGGTTTCTGGCCTTTGTTTAC
This sequence comes from Myotis daubentonii, assembly GCF_963259705.1. Lineage (NCBI taxonomy): Eukaryota > Metazoa > Chordata > Mammalia > Chiroptera > Vespertilionidae > Myotis > Myotis daubentonii. The sequence goes on from NC_081842.1 coordinate 42,620,657, forward strand.
CTTCTGTATTTGAAACAATGTTGCGATCCTGCTGGCTGAAGCCCAGCGACTAAAGCAGGTTTCTGGGGTTTTGTTTAGCTTCTATATTTGTAACATAGTTGCTTAGAGTTGCAGCTCAGAGGCCAGCAGCGGCAGGCGGGGAACGTTGGAGTCCTCCGTCACTGAAGCAAGCAAGCCTCATGTTCGCTTCCAGCTGCCTGGCTGCCGGCCACCATCTTGTCTGGCAGTTAATTTGCATATCGCCCTGATTAGCCAATGGAAAGGGTAGCGGTCGTACCTAATTACCATGTTTCTCTTTTATTAGATAGGATAGCACCAAGGAAATTACATTCTGGGCAAAAGCTTTTATGGTGGCACTGTTTTGAATAGTTTAGACCAGGGGTGGGCAAACTTTTTGACTCGAGGGCCACAATGGGTTCTTAAACTGGACCAGAGGGCCAGAACAAAAGCATGGATGGAGTGTTTGTGTGAACTAATATAAATTCAAAGTAAACATCATTACATAAAAGGGTACAGTCTTTTTTTTTCAATAGTTTTATTCATTTCAAATGGGCCGGATCCAGCCCGCGGGCCATAGTTTGCCCACGGCTGGTTTAGACAAACAAACCTTAGAAACACCAAAACCTATAGCTACAGAAAATAATCAAACTAAGATATTTTAGCATAATGGAATACTATAAACAACAATATTTATAATTTTAACCATCTTTTGAGCACTTGCAATGTGTAAGGTACTGTGCTGGGTATCTTAAATAGTCTATTTTGCATTTGCATTTCATCACTTAATAGTCTCTAACTTAGGTAAATATTTACAGATGGAGAAATTAAAGCTCAGAGAGGTTCTGTAATGGACTCAAGTTTGCAATTAATAGCAGAAGACAACTGAGGTCTTTCTGACTCCAAAACCTTTTAAAAAGTTTTTCCAGCCGAGACCGGTTTGGCTCAGTGGATGGAGCATCGGCCTGCGGACTGAAAGGTCCCAGGTTCAATTCCGGTCAAGGGCATGTACCTGGGTTGCAGGCACATCCCCAGTGGGGGATGTGCGGGAGGCGGCTGGTCGATGTTTCTCTCTCATCGATGTTTCTGACTCTATCTCTCTCCCTTCCTCTCTGTAAAAAATCAATAAAATAAATTTTAAAAAAAAAGTTTTTCCAATTTACCCTGGAGTGGGAGGATCTAAATAGGACAAACCCCAAAGTTTGTAGAAAAAGTCAGAAAACAAAACTTTGACACCAAAGGATGATATAATCAAAATAAAACTATTTATTACTGGCCAATTATAGAGATCTTCCCAAGAAGATTTGTAATTTTGATTGTAATACAAATTTTCAATGCACCCCTGTTAAAGCACCCAAATACCAGTGTTTTTGTTGATGTAATACCATTTTCAAAAATGTAATGCACCCTTCTTAGCCATCTCACCAAACCCTTTCTTTGCACCTCCTTTCTGCTTCCTTGGCACCTTGCCAGAAACCCTTCTTCTTCTATCAGGTCCTACCAGTCTCCTGCCTCCCCCCAATCTCTTCTACCCCTCCCCCCATCTCTTCTACCCATCCCCCAGACCTCCCTTCCAAAGACGCAGATCTCTCTGCTGTGGAAGGGACTGGGCACATCTCTCTAGAGTCGGGATAGTGAATTCAGAACTGATGCAACCAGTGGTCCTGAAAGCTTACTCCTGAGAGCTGAACAGGGCAGAACGATACTGAAGGGAGTGGATGGGGCCACTCCAGGAGACCACTCTGACTCAGTCTCCCTTCCCCAGACACAGGGACTAAAGTCCAACAGAGGAGCCACAGTAGGAGAGACCAGAGAGGGATGTTTCATAATAGATATGTTTTTTTTCTATTGAAATTTAATAAATATGTAGTTTCAATAGTTTTTATTTTACAAATTCTGAGATAAATACAGAAATATCAATATTGCCATTTTGCAGTCACTAACCTATAAACGTGTTGCTGGTGAACTTAATTACTTCATCAATTCCTACAAAGGGGCCCGGGATGTCTTCATTATATGGAAGGCATTAATTTAAAATGCAACTGGTGAAAAAAAATAAAATAGAATAAAATACAACTGGTGAGAGAGGAGCTATAGATTTTAAAATGGTGTTATGTCTGCCCAGCCGGTGTGGCTCAGTGGTTGAGCATTGACCTATGAACCAGGAGGTCACGGCTCAATTCCTGGTCAGGGCATATGCCCGGGTTGTGGGTTTGATCCCCAGTGTGAGGTGTACAGGAGGCAGCTGATCAATGACTATCTCGTCATTGATGTTTTTATCTCTCTCCCTCTCCCTTCCTCTCTGAAATCAATAAAAATATATTTTTAAAAAAGAAGAAAAAAATCAGTGTCGTGTCTGACAATCATTAGGAAAAGCTTCAGTTACAGAATACTTCAGTGATTGAAAATGAAAGAGGAGAAAAAAATCTACCTGCATTTACAAAGGACTGTCCACAGGAGAGACACTGGACTTAGCAAATTCTGATCCCTAGAAAAGTGCACCTTTTCTAGTGGAGGGAAAAGTCTCCACACTCTGACATAGCCAGAGGAAGCAACAGGCGCGTGCGCGCGCGCGCGCGCACACACACACACACACACACACACACACACACACACACACTGGACTGAACTCAAGAGGTACAAACAGGAAATGGCTTTGTTATCTCCTAACACTGTCCTTTAATGTGCCTTGCTGGGTCTCTTTTTTAGCACCTGGACAAAGTACCAGGAAGATCTTAAAGTTTTCCAGGTTCTATTCACAAGGTTATATGAATAGTCTCACTTAGGGACCTTTTAAAAAGTCCACCCCATGTTAAACAAAAATAAACCTCACATCCCATTCAATACTTCTCCCCACCGCCCAGGCTTGGCCTGTAGCTGGGGATCAACAGTGGGTAAGAAGGTCTGTGTGGTCTGCAATTTCACTCTCCACCTCATCCACCTCATCTCTGGCTCTTCCAGGACTGGGTTAAAGAGGCAAAGGTCTTTTACCTTAGGCTGGTGTAGTTTGTGGTCTCTCTTGACTAACCTGGTTGGCTGATGTTGAAATGCGAGGCCTTTAGAGGGGAAGCATTTGCGGATTCCTCAGAGACCCGGGTGGCACCTTTGTAGTGCATGGTTCCCCAGGGCAGAGGGTGTACTCTTTGCCTATCGTACTGTTATCCACCCGCTCAGCTCCTGACCTCTGGGGGTAACCAGTGCCTCCTCACACTGTTGGAGTCCAGGCAGATAGCCCTCTGAGGCAGGGGCCCATCAAGACAAAGTCCACTGCCCACTGCAGGGTTCACTTGGCCAGGGAACACTCAAATATACATAAATAGATAAACAAACTGGATAAATACATACATACATACATACATACATACATACCATTGGCTTGTACATATTAAATAGGTGAATTGTATAGTACGTGAACCATATATCAATAAAAACATTTCTTTAAAGACCCCTGGAGTGGTTATATTAATATCGGATAGAGTGACTTCAGAATTTTAGAAAAAGATAAAAAGAAACATTTATCAATAATAAAGTGATTACTTCATCAAAAAAATATAATAATCCTTGATGTGTCTGCACTAAGTAATGTAGCTTCAAAACACATTAAGCAAAACTGATAAAACTGAAAGGAGAAAAAAAGGAGATAAATCCATAATTATTTTAAAGATATAAATACTTCTTGCTCAATAATTTACAGGATAAGTAGACCCCCAAATCAGTTAAGACATCAAATATTTGAACATTATTGATCAATTTAACCTAAATGATATTTTAGAATGCACCACTCAGCAACAGAAGCTACCTCCTTTTCAAGTGTACATGAAATAGTCACCAAGATAGACCATATGTTGGAGTATCAAACAAGAATGGGACCATTACTGTTTTGAATTCTGTTTTTAATTCTGATCACGCATTCTAACCAGAAATTGAGTCTTAAGTCCCTACTCAGTTTCTATAAAACTGGGTTCTGCCCTGCTCTCCAGTCCCTGAACCTATAGCTTCTGCAATGTTCTGTTATCTTCCTGGCACTGAATTCCTAGACTTACCTGGCCACTGGTCACAAGAACTTACTCTCTTTATCTGCCCCACCATCATGAGTGCCTAGGCTCTGGTTCCAGCTACCCAGGGTCTGGCTCACTCATTCATTCAAAAAAACATTTATTGAGCACCTACTATGTACCAGGCACTGGGCTAGGTGCTGGAGCTATAGCCATAAAATGACAGACATAGTTTACTTTTCCAAAGTAGTTACAATCTAATGGGGGTACAGACAAGTAGTAAGACAATCACAGAACACTGTGCAAGCAAGTCCAGGGAGATCTGAAAGCACAGATGATGGAGACCTGATTTGTACTTCAGGTGTAAGAAAGACTTTCTAGAGGTGATAAAGTCAAAGCTGAGGCCTGAAAGACGCGTGGGAATTAATCAGAAGGACAGGAAGAGCAGTACAGTGTTCTTGGCCAACAGTTTTCAAAGTGTGTTTCCAGACCAGCAGCAGCAGCAACAGCAGCAGCAACTGATAACTTGTTAGAGATGCAAGTTCACAGCTCCTTCCCCAACCTACAGAATCAGAAATTCTAGGTGTGGGACCCAGCAATATTTGTTTTAACAATCCTCCGGTTGATTCTGATGCGTGGTAAAGTTTGAGAATCTCTGCTCTAGGCTGAGGAAAAATATATACAAATAAATATATTAAATAAATAATAAGAGAGAATCTGGCTTCCTTCGCCCAGAAGTCATACTCATCGATTACGAGAATGATGATGTCAGTGCTCATTTGATATGACAACACCACGCATATCAACCCCTGCGTAACAGTAAAATAGGATACAGAAGGACTACCACCTGCTAAATACAATAGTATACACTAAGCTTTAACTGATTTGCACTATATCCCTGTTAACATGCCCATTTCACAGATATGAAACCTGAGGTTCATATATATTAGGGAATTTTGCCCAACCTCACTCAGCTAGTAAGTACCAGAACTAAAATTTGACCCCAGTTCTCTCTGAGTCCAAAACACAACGATTTTTCTACACCAGCCCACTGCTTCCAGGAAAAATATTTCAAGATTAAGAGATTAGGACAAGATCAGAATGTGGGCTGGACTCTTGGATGGACAGGATAGGGTAGAGAAAGAAATCCCAGTTTCTCCCATGTTCCCTCCTCCCAGACTCCACTCCACAGATAGATGACCAACAGGCAAAAAGCAAAGAGGCCGAGCTCTTCCATTCAGGACTAAAATGGGAGTGAGGCAAGAAACCCAAGCCCAGGGTTTCTCAGTTAAAAGACAAAAACAAAAACCTTTTTAAAGCCTAATCAAAGTCTGTGTTTCAGATTTAAGGCTTATCAAAAATAAATGGTATAATTACCTAGAAAGTAATTTGATCAATATGTAGTAAGACCTGTATGCTTTTAGATACTAATCTAACCACATCTATAAACAAACTACAATCATGAGAATAGTCACAATATATTATTAAGAAAAAAGGTTGGCCCTAGCTTGTTTGGCTCAGTGGATAGAGCATCAGCCTGTGGACTGAAGAGTCCTGGGGTCAATTTTGGTCAAGGGCACATGCCTGGATTGCAGGCTGGATCACCAGTGGGGAGGGGAAGGGGGAGGCATGCAGGAGGCAGCCAATCAATGATTCTCTCTCATCATTGATGCTTCTATCTCTCTCCCTCTCCATTCCTCTCTGAAATCAATAAAAAATATATATATATTTTAAAAAGTTTGGATACAAATTATATATGTAGTGTGATTTTCAATCATGTTTAAAATGCTTAATAAAGCCCTAGCTGGTTTGGCTCAGTGGCTAGAGCGTCGGCCTGCGGACTGAAAGGTACCAAGTTCGATTCCAGTCAAGGGGATGTACCTTGGTTGCGGGCACATCCCCATTAGGAGGTGTGCAGGAGGCAGCTGATCAATGTTTCTCTTTCATCGATGTTTCTAACTCTCTATCCCTCTCCCTTCCTCTCTGTAAAAAACCAATAAAATATATTTTTTAAAAAATAAAATAAAATGCTTAATAAAATGAGTAGAAGACAATATACCAAAATGTTAAAATAGTTTCTCCCCCAACTAATACAAAGTAACCTAAATTTAAGAGAAAGACTTATGTACCAAGATGTTCTTTACTGTATTTTAACAGCAACCCTCTAAAGCAACTTAAATATCCAGTATTTTGAAAAATGAAAATAAATTAGGGTTCAATCATATGATAGAATATAAGCAATAATCAAAAGTGAATTTTAAAAACTATTTTTGTCAAGACCTTGGCTCCTGCCTGCACCCAAATGCCTCCAGAAGCAGGGCCTCGGCTAGACATCTTTCCAAAATGATGGTGAGAGACAGGCCCATAGAGGACAAAAATTGGCTCTGCTGGGGCTTTCTGGAAAATCAGTTATGAGTTCAAGTTATAGCTTTCCTCTCTCGGGGAATTCACCCTGCTGTGGCGGGGATTAAATGTGGATCCAGGAAACCACAGATTAAATGGGGTTTAAACAGATTTAAACAGAAAGAAATTTTATTGACATCTCACCTCCTGACTACTTACCCTCTAGCACCCTGCACATCCCAGATAGTGAGTTTCCTGGTAGAGCTGTGACTGAGGCACCTCTGAATCCCTGAGGAGAACAGCACCACTGTTTTCATTGCTGTCGTCATGATTTTTAGTGGCTGCCCTTTGTTCTGCACCTGAGGACAGCCAGCTGCCAGCTCACAGACCAAATCCAGCCCTCCGTCTGCTTTGTGGGTCAAGCTTTAAAGGAACGAGCGCACACATACACACACACACACACACACACATAGCATGTGTGTGACCATGAAAATAGTCCTGATATATATTAAGGAAAAAAGGTGGGATGAAAATTATATATACCGTGTGATCCCAACCATGTTTCAAATGCTTAATAAAAAGTCTAGAAGGGAATATACCAAAAAGTTAAAATAGCTTCTCCCTTGTCTTATACCGCAATCCTGTTATAATTATGCCCATTCCACAGATGAGGATGCAGAATGATTGCCTCTGGAGAGTGCAATTGTGGGTGGCTTATTCCTTTCCTATAATTCCACGCCTGTCCCTATCCCAGGAGGTGGGAGGTAGGGTCCTAAAGGAAAAATCCAAAAACAATCCCTGAGGCTCAAATGAATCCCATCTGTACAGACAGACTGCCATCTGTCAAGGACCTCCGGGGCAGTGAGGACGCAGGTGCAGCTGTCTACAAAATTTAAGATAAAATTTTAAAACCGGAGCCATCCTTGATTAATTGATTTCATTTCATTGTAAAGACGCAATCCAAGGCCGCAGAGCGGTGACCTCACAGGGAAATTTGGAACTTTCCTGGTTATCCCAGCCCCCAGCTTCCATTTCTGCTTTATTCACTCCTCTGGTTCAGAATCTCTTTGTAAACCAGAGGACCCAGCTTCCCTCTGATTATTTACTGACCTGATACCTCGTTATGCCCACAGCTCCCCCCGGATTCTGTCTGAGCCTCTTGGTGACAGCCCTCAGCTTCCACCCCGCCCCTGACTCCCTGCTCCCTGCCCTTGCTGGCCACCACTTGGCCAGCACCCTCGCAACAGCTCTCAGCCCTGTCCTTAGCACACAGATGGCCACAACATTTTGTTAGTGACGGTAACAATCCAGAGGAGGAGTCAGATTTTATTTCTGGTGGTGATTTCAGCAGGAGTTTAAGTGGCTCCTGGTTATAGTTAACAGCCCAGAAACCAGCTCAGGCAATTTGAAGGCTCTCTATTTTTGCTGTTTCTCTCTTTGTCTGTACTTGCCACTGCCTCTCTTTTCCCACCAAGCTTTGTTGTTACCATTAAATTTTGTCTCAAATAGAATCGCTGATTCTGAACAAAGTCGGATCCATCAACTGGACCTGAAGTGCCTCCACTTCCCAATGGTTCTTTAATAACGCTTGGGTGCTTATGAATCGAGCAGAGGGAAATGTCCCCGGCAGCACTGAGCAGCTCGGTGCCCTGAAGGGCTTTAAACTTGACCTCTCTCTGAGCTGCAAATTCAACCTAACCTTACACTCCAGGAAAAAATTCATTCCTGGGCAATTTGAGACACCTGACCGATAATTCTGGCCTCTGTATCTTAGTCTTGTGACTGACTCCTCCATGAACCTACTAATAAAATGGGAATGGCTTGTAACCAAACTCCTGTCTTGAAACTTCAGGCAACCTTGAGCCCCTGCCTGCACAGTAGATATTTGCTGCCAGAGCAAAACGTTCATGTACCAGTAATAGAAGCAGGCAGGCTTTCCAAAGTATGCCAGGCATGTGTTTGCAATACTGTCACAAGCAGGGTCAAGAGTGTCTGGCCCTGTGTGCTGGTGACCTGGGGGGGCCTTGCTGTTTTGTAGGCCAGACAGAGAAATCTGGGGCTGGAAGGAAAGGAGATTGCATAATAGTGAGCATGAGTCCCTTTAAAAACCACACTAGGCAAGGGTTTTCTAAAACACTTTTTTGAATTTAAAAAGGGTAGCCCAGCTGGCGTGGCTCAGTGGTTGAGCATCGACCTGTGAATCAGGAGGTCACAGTTCGATTCCCGGTCGGGGTACAGTCAGGGCACATGCCCAGCTTGCAGGCTCAATCCCCAGTGTGGGGCGTGCAGGAGGCAGAGTTGTTGTTTTTTAAATGTCAAATGCTTGCTGAAAAAACATAGGCCTGCCCTAATCTCTAATTAGTATTAGTCCCTTGGTCAGGGAACCATGGTTTAAGCTCAGCTATGTGATGATTGAGTGTGAATATTTTATCTCACTCTTGCTCTCACTCTCTTTTTATCTTATAAATGCCCACTGGGAAAGATTAAAGAAGTTAGAAGCCAGGACCCCAGTGAGTGTTCAGAAAGGCTGGCTTTGTTTTCTAGGTTTCTATATCACTTCATTTCTTCAGGTTTGCATTTCAAATCTAGATAATAGAGGTTATATGCTTTTTTTTTTTTTACCTCTTCTTTCCTTCCTTACCGCTCCTGTTCATTTTTTTAAAGTTTTTCATTTATTAATCCTCTCATGAAAAATCTTCACAATCCCCACAGAAAATCCTGAAGAATCTTTAACTACTTCTGTGTCCAATCTCCAGCTCATTTGTTGCCAGCCCCAACATTGGCCTCTGAGATCCCTGATATTTTTCGTTCTGTTCTTGCATTCCTTTCTCTGTTTTCTTAAGGTCTTCTTCTCATACAGGCCATGTCTTTCAAGTCTATATGTAGGTTAATTTTTCTTTTCTTTTCTTTGTTTTTTTTAATTGATTTTTGAGAGAGAGGAAGGGAGAGGGACAGAGAGACCGAAATATCAATGATGAGAGAGAAACATCAATCGGCTGCCTCCTGCACACCCTCCATTAGGGAGTGAGTCCACAACCCCAGGCATGTGCCCTGACCAGGAATCATTTCATGACCTCTTGGTTCATGAATTAATGCTTGATCTCTCTGACTCCATCTCGTTCAAGCCTGCTTTGCTCACAGAGCCTTCAAGTAAACAGCTTCTTGCTTACAAACATGCTAATCATTAGAGGAATTCTGCTTGTGTCTTGAGTTTTAAAAAACAGCCCCTTACCAGAAAGTATCTCGAGGAGATAAGGGAAGTATGTATTGTGTACCAAAGATTTGCGGGAACCCCATGACCGGACGCACATCAAGTAGGGTCAACAGACTAAGCTCAATCTTCCTCGGACCCCTTTGGGTGCCCAGATGTCTACAGTTGTCAATTACCTCGTGGCCCTCCCATTTTCCCCTTCCCTTGACATGAAAGAAGCCTGAATTCTGTACTTTCTTAAGCTGGATGTGAGGCACCACTAGCTCTCCCATCTTCTTGGTTGGTACCTTCTCGATCAATAAACCCTTCCTTAATCCAAACTGCAACGTTTTGAGTTTTGGCCTTTTGAACCATCAGGCACATGGACTTTGGACCAGTAACAAGAGCATCGAGTGAGCTTATTAAAGTGAGAATTCTTGGTCTGGAGATTGGTGTGCCAGCCTCAACAATTTCTTTTCTCTCTCTCTCTCTCTCTCTCTCTCTCTCTCTCAACAATTTCTTGCCCTGGCCGGCTTGGCTCAGTGGATAGAGCGTCAGCCTGCAGACTGGCGGGTCCCAGGTTTGACTCCGGCCAAGGGCAAATGCCTGGGTTGCGGGCTCAATCTCCAGTGGTGTGCATGCAGGAGGCAGCCGATCAATGATTCTCTCTCATCATTGATGTCTCTATCTCTCTCTCCGTCTCCCTTCCTCTCTGAAACCAATAAAGAAATATATTTAAAAAACAAAAAAAAGCAATTTCTTAAGAAACTAAATGGGATCATTCAAGAACAGGAGAGGTCTGCAGCAGGTGCTCTTGGACAGGCCCAGCCCTTCCATATCTTCTGAAGGATACCTGGGAGGACTGCCCATCAAGCCAAAGGGAACCACAGGGGGAAGACACACTCTGAGAAGCTGCAGGTCCTTGGAAGGAGAGTAGTGCCAAGTGCACCATAGGAAGATCAAGTTGGAATGAGTACCTGCCTCTTAAATGTCACGAGTGGCAAGAAATTGGAGATAGCCCTAGCCGGTTTGGCTCAGTGGATAGAGCGTCAGCCTTCGGACAGAAGGGTCCCAGGTTAAATTCCTGTCAAGGGCATGTACCTCAGTTGCAGGGTCTTCCCCGGCCCAGGCCCTGGTCAGGGTGCATGCAGGAGGCAATCAATCGATGTGTTTCTCTCACATTGATGTGATGTTTCTCCCTGTCTTTCCCTCTCTTTTTCACTCTCTCTCTCTCTGATAATCAATCAGAAAAAATATCCTTGGGCAAGGGAGAGAGAGAGAGAGAGAGAGAGAGAGAGAGAGAGAGAGAGAAGAAAGAAAGAAAGAAAGAAAGAAAGAAAGAAAGAAAGAAAGAAAGAAAGAAAGAAAGAAAGAAAGAAAAGATAAAGCCAAAGTCTGCTAGAACCAGAAGCAGGAATTTTATCTAGACTCACAGCCATAGCCATCTGTGGGGTGGACTAGTGAGCAGCGCTAAGAGGAGGAATATAGTCGTTTTTAAAACTGGCCTAAGCTTGTGACCAGAGCAGGAGAAGAAACTTTCCACATGTGCTCATACCTGAGAGGGGTTTGCAACAAGTCAGGTAAAAAGGTGTTGCGGTATCCCTTGGGGAATCAGGCTTACCTAGAGCAGTCAGGGCAGGAGTACTTTATGACAAAATATCAGTTTTCTTCTGAGACCAGAATTCTCACTACTGGGGAAGAAATTAAGAAGAAAGGAAGGTAAAATCAGATGTCCTTGGGGCAGAAGAATAAAGAAAAGAGCCGGGTCTGGCATCACAATACAGGGAGGATGCAAGTATGCCTCAGCTCCCAGCAGTCAGAGCCCAGGGTTCACAGGGATGACCAGTCACCCTTCTCTGCAATGAGCAGGGCAAATATGGGCACAAACAGGATTTGGAGGCCACTGAGGCACCCACTCCTGGCATCTCGTGGACTTCAATCTGTGAAGGACAGTTTCAAGAGCAAAGCCAGGATTGCCACCACACTCCACCCCCAGACAGGAAGCTCCCTTTGTTTCTGTCGTGAGGAAAAACACCTCGTGGCAGACCGCACTCCTGAGGGGGAAGCTCAGGGAGGGGAGAGGGGGCTTGCCCTCCACGTGGCAGAAGACTTACTTACCTCTTTCCCCAGATCTCAAAATGGAAAATTTCCCAGCTATCTCTTTCCTTGTTGAATCCTAACGCTACTATGTTGGACCCCAAGTTCTAGCTGGTCTAGTGGAGCCCATGACCGACTATCTGGGCAGGGTGGGAGTGGCACCCCCGAGGGGCAACTCAAACCTTTCCTGGCAACTAACTACAAAGCCAGGGAGAGTCAGACCTCTGCATCCACAGGGCTTCAGAGCTGAGTCACTCTTACCTAATGGGAGACGAGGGGAGGGAAGGGGTGGGCCTCACGACTGGAGAGGCTCAGGTGCCATGAGCAAATAATGTACTGTGTTTATTCTCCCCTTCACTCAACACTCTGAGGGGTGTTGTGTAACAGACCTGCTGCGATGTTAAATATGTCTGTGGAGGAATATGGTGAGGGGGTGGGAATGATTTGTTATTTATGAGTTTCTGTTTTCTGAAGACTGGAACTCTCTTTTTTGAAAGGTGATGAGTGTAAAAATGCAAATGACTGAAAAAGAGATGGGGTTGGGGGGTGGAAGGGGGGGAGGCGGTTGTCTAGGAGAAAGATGGCAGAGATCATAGAAAGGGAGAAAAGCCTTGCTGGTACTAGAGAGAGGCCCAGAGAGAGGGCGTCTAGTGAGAAAAGAGGAGTGGCTGAGGAAGGAGCTGAGGGGAGGGAACAGATGTTTAAAGAGAGTTGTTATAGAGTTATGTGGTGTGAAATGCCATGTAAATCTCCCTTTGTGGAACCGTCAGTAAAATCTCCATTCATCAGTGTTTTGCAACTGGGATTTATTGTTGGGGGGAAGCTCAAAGTGCTGGGCCCATACCTGCCAAAGAACCCAGCGGCATTCAGGGGCTGGGAATAAGCATAATGCCAAGTCACAGTCTAAAAACACTGGAGGTGTGGGGGGTGGGAGTGGCGGGGCGGGGGGGGGGGGGGGCAATAGGGGGAAAAGGAGACATATGTAATACTTTAAACAATAATAAATAAATAAAATAAAAACACTGGAGGTGTGCACAGCTTCATGGTAGGTGGGGGAGAAACTCAGAGAAAGCCCCACAGAATAAGTGGCACCAGAGATGAGCTTTAAAAGAGGACCAACATTTCTGCTACAATTGGGGACAAGGAAACTTCAATTCCAAGAGGCCAAGAGCAGAGGCAGGGAGGTTGGTATGTTTACAGAGTGATATTGTCTGCATGGGGCAGAAGGGCATGCTGGAGAGAAAAATAAAAAGAATGGCTGGCCCTGACCAGTTTGGCTCAGTGGATAGAGCATCGGCCTGCGGACTGAAGGGTCCCAGGCTCGATTCTGGTCAAGGGCATGTACCTTGGTTGCAGGCACATCCCCAGTAGGGAGTATGCAGGAGGCAGCTGATCGATGTTTCTCTCTCATCAATGTTTCTAACTCTCTGTAAAAAAAAAAAAAATCAATTAAAAATATATTTAAAAAAAAAGAATGGCTGGAAGAACTATGGATGCTTGGCAACCTTAAAGCTTAGAGACTGTCATGGATGCTCTGGAGAGCAAAACAAAGACTGCCATGTGCTATTTGAAAGAAGACAGAATTTGGAACAATATAGTACATCCCTGAAAGGAACGGTTCTCCCCTCTCCAAGTTTCTGCCTCATTCAAATGACCAGGCCAACCTGTATTGTAAACACCACATACAATAAATCATATTACATTATAGAATAATTTCACACGTTTCAGAAGATTCCCCCTGGACTCGACAGCTCTGCTTATATTCCAGCCCCAGCTGGAAAAAAAAAAAAAAGGCTGCTACCTGGCCACGCTCACTGACGTGGAGTACACATAACTTCCAAGGCCCTTCACCAATACTGAAACCACTCAAACTCTGGCGCCTGAGGAGCTCTCATATCCACCAGTAGTCCTCTGCCTGTCTCCAGGGCTGCCTGTCCCCAGGGCTGCCTGTCCCGTGGTCCCCTCCCTCCCTTCCTCTCTCAGATGACTATCCTGTACCTATCTGCCCCAAGAGAGGAGGCATTCTGAGGAGGACATCATACAGCTGAGGCCAGGTGGACGCCAGGGTCTTGGTGGGTGGCACTTATTTTTTTTTTTTTAATTTCAGGTGCCTTTAAACTCAAGAAGTAGAAACCATTCCATCCATTAATAGATACACACTGAACACCTACTAGGTGATATAAAATAAGACATGATCCCTGACCTGAGGGGGTACTCCGTTGGTAAAGGCGTGTAAATAAACATGGGCAATTCGTGTCAAGACTGCTGGGAAGGAGATAAAGATGGATTGCTGTGGAAAGACAGAGAGATACCTAGCCCAGAGGAAAATGGGGAGGAAAAGAGGGTGTCCCAAGAGAGACCCACAAGCTGACTCCTGGAAGGAAGAGCAGGAGCTAGTCTAGTGAATGGGGTGAAAGGAAGGAGAGAGCATAGGAGAATTGGGGAGCAGGATATGAATGAGAATGGCCTGGACACACAGAGAGGGAGTCCTTTGGGCACCTGTGGGTAGTTTATTGAAACTGGTGTTTAGGCTGCAGAGATAAACCCTAAGGTGCCTCAGGAAGGACTGTGTGCACTGCCAGGGAGTTGAGACTTTATCAAGGCAGTGAGGACCCTCCAGTGCTTAGCTGCATGCCTATTCCTGGAAAAACAAAAATCCATACAAGAAAAAAAGTTTTGACTCAGCCACAAATAATAGTCTTAATAACATAAACATTAAATAATTATTTAATCAGAAATTATAATATTGGAAGGACGGGGGACATGGATGACAACTGCTTTAATAGAAAATGGTAATATGGTCTATGGAAATAGAGATTAAGTACCAGAATAGTTCAAATAGTTGAAAATGGTTGTTTTTGGAGAATCAGGAAGGGGAAGGGTGGGAGATGGGGCTGCTACTGCACAACTGACCTTGTAATACATATTTAACTTTGTTGATAAACTATTTAGAAATAAAATTGAGTACCTACATTAATATGAATACATTTTTTAAATGTATGTGTGAATTCCAGCTTCACCATTTAATAACTGAATGACCTGGGCCGACACTTTATCCTCTCTGCAGTTTAGTTTCTTCACCTGTAAAATGGAATAATACCACCTATCTTACTGAGTTATTATGAGGATTAAAGGATATATATAAAGTGCCCACCACTGAGTCTGGAGTTTTGTAGCAACTCAATAAATCACAGGCATTTTCATTTTTAATAAGAGATGGAAAAGAAGCCTAAAAAATATTTTTAAGAAGCCTAGCCTTCTATATTATACTAGAGCAGTGGTTCTCAACCTTCCTAATGCCGCGACCCTTTAATACAGTTCCTCATGTTGTGGTGACCCCAACCATAAAATTATTTTCGGCCCTAACTGGTTTGGCTCAGTGGATAGAGCGTCGGCCTGCGAACTCGAGAGTCCCAGGTTCAATTCTGGTCAAGGGCATGTACCTTGGTTGCGGGCACATCCCCAGTAGGAGGTGTGCAGGAGGCAGCTGATCAATGTTTCTCTCTCATCGATGTTTCTAACTCTCTGTCCTTCTCCCTTCCTCTCTGTAAAAAAAAAATCAATAAAATATATTTTAAAAAAATTATTTTCGTTGCTACTTCATAACTGTAATTTTGCTACTGTTATGAATCGTAATGTAAATATCTGATATGCAGGATGTATTTTCATTGTTACAAATTGAACATAATTAAAGCATAGTGATTAATCACAAAAACAATATGTACTTATATATGTGTTTTCCGATGGTCTTAGGTGACCCCTGTGAAAGGGTCGTTTGACCCCAAAGGGGTCGCGACCCATAGGTTGAGAACTGCTGTGCTAGAGGCTCAGTGCACAAAATTTGTGCACTCAGTCCTTCGCACAGTCTGGGAGCACTTGGGGGATGTCCAACTGCCTGCTTAGGCCTGCTCCCCACGGCAATCAGACATCCTTAGCGCTACTACGCTGGCCAGCCTTGAGCCCGGCTTTTGGCAGAGCGTTGCTCCCCCTGTGGGAGTGCATTGAGCGTCTGCCCCCTGGTGGTCACAGTGCATCATAGCGACCAGTGGTTCCATTATTTGGTCGAGTTGCATATTAGCCTTTTATTATATAGGATTCACCTCTGGTCATTGCAACACAATCCTTTATTCAATAAAGGAATGACTGTATTCATAACGAATAGGAGAAAGGGAAGTTATAATTCTGACATCAAAAACCAAAAACTAGTTAAATGCTTGAAAGTATACCCATCTTTGAAAAAAATATCTACAGAAACAAAAATGTCAAATAATGTCCTTTGGTGAATCTATCTGCCTTGGAAAATAGGGATTTGCAACAACTTTGATTTGCAAGTACGTCTAAAATAAAAAGGTAACTCGGGACTTAATGCAGCTGACAGTAACAGATTTACACAGAAAGACAGTTTCCCTGCGCCGTCTAGCGACCAGCGTTCTTGTCCCTTTCACACCTCAGGCCCTCATATTTCACAATTGGGAACCAAGGGGTCAAATTTAAAAGATCTCTAAGATTATGCAACTTCATGGATATGTGCTTTTGCCTTGGACGTGGCAATAAACATACCACTCAGTGTTCTCATTAGAATCCTAAAACGATGTATTTCCTTAACCTGTTTCTAACTAAAACAAAGTATTTCCAATTCACCAGCCCCTGGACTGGGTCTTGTCACGCTCGCATAGTGGTCGCCCCCGCAGTAGGAACTACATCTCCCAGGGTGCCCCGCGAGTGGGGAGCCCACTCGGATTGGCCCAGGGTCTATGACGCTCAGTGTTTTGGCCCGGACGGTCACATGTTTCCTTTGTTGTGAGCTACAGCAGTGACTGGTGGCTGCAGGAGACTCCGGGGCTGGAAGGAGCGCTGCGCCGCCAGCCGCTAACGGACCGCGGGGCAGCCGCTGCTCGCCACTGCTGCTGGCTGCCTCCAGCCTTCGCCGAGAGGTACCCGGGGATGACAGCTCCGGGACCGGCCGAAAGGCGAGGAACCGGCCAGCGCCGGGGGCGGAGGGGCGACCGAGGTCACGACCACGGAGGTGTCTGCAGGAGGGAGGCCGGCGGCGTCCGGCCTCTCGGGGCCAGACGCGGGGGCGCCGAGGAGAGATTGCGCATGGGGCTGCTGGGCCCCTGTCTGGGGCGAGGGGTCTGCAGGGCGTTCCTGGGGGGTCTTTAGCCCCGCTCGGCAACGACAGTCCTGCAAGGGGGACACCCCAGCCTCCTGGCAGTGCCGCCCCGGAACCGCGGCGATGCTGACGCGCCCCACAGGGGCCGGGTTGGGAGGGACAGGGCCGCCCGGGCTGGGTTAGCAGGTGTCGGCCACCCCGTCGTCTCGGGGGCGGGAGCAGCTGGCGAACGGGGCTGGGGAGACGGGTCCTGCTGTTGCCGACCGGCTTCGAACGGGGCCTCCGCTGCTCTTTCATAATCGAAGGAAGCACTGAATGCGAAGGCCTCAAATCAAGCCTTCCCGTTTGGTGGTGGTGGTGTGTGTGGGGGGAGGGGGGGCGATCGCCGTCTGTCGGGGAGGACGGACGGGGTCAGGGTGGGTTCCCAGGCTACGGGCCAGAGTAGCCCCACTACAGCGTTTGCGAAATGTGCGCGGTCCTGTCACCTGACCGCTACCCCCGCCCCAACCCCCTGCGAGTCTTTGTTTACCGCGGATCGCGGCGGGGCCCGGGCCGAGAACCCGGCCCTGGAGCGACCGTCCCCGGGGAGTCGTGGCGGGAGGGGCTGCGGGCGTTCTGCCGGCCGAGTCTCCGCCTAACCTCCCCACCTTCCTACCACTCCAAGGCTTGGTTTCTTAATTTAGTTCCTAACGTCCCCGCCCCCCCCCCCCCCCCCCCCCCAGGTCCCGGACATTCTGTACGCCGGCTGTTACCGCGGCCGGGATTGGGCGCTGGCGGCGGCCGGCGGGGCGGGAACCGGGGCGCGAGTTCCGAGTGTTGATTGGCGGCCGGCTGGTCGCTAGGGGGTCCTGCCCCGGCAGCTCTTCCCCGCCCCCTCGAAGGTGAGCTGGAGGACGCGCGGGGGCGCGCTCGGCGCTCCTCGGCTCGCGCGGAGCCGGCGGCACGCGCTCCCGCGCGGAGGGACCCTCCGGGTCGCCCTTGGGTGATCCCCGCAGCCTCTGCTAGAACCTGAGGCCCTCAGGGAACTGCAGCCGTGGCCCGCCCGCCAGGGCCGCAGAATTAGGCCGGTTTAAGTGATGTCTTCTCTGCCCCAATGTGGAGCAGGAAGTCCTCTTGCGCGTTTGTTCTGGATGGTTTGTAAACAAGGTTTAACACGTTCAGCGCCAAGCCTGTTTTGTCTCCCTTTCCGTTTAGCCGGCGATATCCGGTCTCACCGATATGCTGGCCGCACCGGTGGCTGACATGGCGCTTAACGTGTTAAATAGCTAAGGAAGGACCCTAACGCCGCATTTTAGGGTGCCTCGGTCACACACACACCCCGCCACCCACACCCCCCAGGCAGGGACTGTACACTAGTTTGGTGGATTTTAATGACTAATTTCTCGCACTCTCGAGCAGCTTTTTAAAAATCACGTCTCAGCATTTGCAGCTGCAGACTGTTTAGGTCCACCAGCTGAGGTTGATTTTTATTAGGTACGTAAAATAGATTTAAACTCTGTCTGCTGTCGACCAAGGTGTGAAATTATAATTCTAAAATATTAGATATCCTTTGAGGATATCCTCCTAAAAGTTAAAGATTCTTCGATACCTCCATTTGAATTCATTGTTTTGTGTGTGTGTGTGTGTGTGTGTGTGTGTGTGTGTGTGTGTGTGTGTGTGTGTTTTAGGGGGGTGAGAGGTTATCTAGGTATTAATCCCCATGGTAATTCAGAATTTGTGATAGCGAATTGCAAATGTGTGTTTGTTAATCCTCACCTCGGTATATTTTTTCCATTGTTTTTTAGAGAAAGTGGGAGGGAGGGAGAAGTAGGAGCAGAGAGTGAGAGTGGAAGAGAGAGAGAGAGAGAGGAACATCAATGTGAGACACAATTATTGGTTGCCTCCCCCATGCGCTCGGGTGGAGCCCGGATGAACCTGCAACCCAGGTATTCGCTTGACCGGAATCCAATCTGCGACCCACCCTTTGGCCCTTCGGCGTGAGGGTCGTCGCTTTAACCACGCAGCCACACCAGCCAGGGTAGCAAATGTCTTGTTTTGAAATTGTAAGTTACTGTGACTGTAATAAAATCTACCAAAACGTTCATTTTAGCCATAGTGTGTTGAAGATGCAGTTTTCCTGATCTCATGGGGAGATCCTGGAAATAGTGCTTGGGTTTTATCAGGTTTTCTTTTCCTATAAATCCATAGGAATTGACCCAAAACTTAATGCATTTCTGTAGGAGGTTGATTGAGCCATCTGCGTAAAGCAAGACTTAAATATGAACAATTTTCATTGGTTGTGCATTTAATACATTTTTTAGATAGAAGTGGAGATGACCACCATAAGGAGCAGCTTCTGTGATCCCAAACTGATCCTACGTGTGCATTCTGGGCTTTCAACCCATCTAAATAAATACAAAATGCAAACCTTTTTTAAAAATAGAACCACCATTAAAAGGCTGCTTGTCCAGACAAAGCCTGTGACTTAGTCTCTAAACAGGAAGAAGAAATAGTATTCCGAGTTAGAGCTGTCAGCTTTAATTCAAACTTTCTTAGCTTTTGTCCAAGTTGCTAAATCCTTAATGCTTTTTGCTAATTCTTAAATAAGCGGCTGTAGTTATTTTTGTATATACTTTTTAAGATCCTATTCTATTAAAAACAATAGCTAAACTAACATTTTTAATTGACCAGTTTGTCACTCTGCTTAAACTCACATAAGGGCTACAGTTTTTCAGATTTGGGCACATCTTAAAGTTTACTAAATTAGTGTTTAAATTAGGCTTTACCTATTCAGTCGTTTCTGAAAGTTATTTTTGTAAGTAATTTGTGTCACCTAAGGTAAATAAAAATCACTTGACTTATAAAAGCTTTTATACGTAGAGAAGTCATTTAAAATACTGGATCTCAAACTTGTTCAAGTGGCAGAGCATCGATAGTGTTCTTACAGACTTCAGTAATTCTAATAGGAAACATAATTCTAACAGAAACCATAACTATATTATATATCTATAGGTCTTTCAATTTTAAAATAAAACAATGCGTTAAATACCTAAAAGAAACATGTTAGCAAGATAAAGCCAATGAAGTTAAGTTTACATGTCAAGTCTAGTGAGAAGCATGAGTAGACTCAATAGGATAGCGTAATACCAGGTATGATGTCTGATGATTAATGATTTGTTTTTCTTCCTTTGAGGAATATTAATAGCCAAAATTTTTAAGGCAAGGAAGAGAAACACTGAGTGGAGAAATTCAATTTTTGGATTCTGTAATTTGGGAAAAGATGGTATTCTTTTTTATAGAATCATACGGTTTAGTCTGACATTGTTTAAGCACTCCTAAATGTTTCATCATCATATACTTCTTATTTCTCTTTCATTAATCAAAGTCATAATGTATTGACCATTTGAGGTTCTAGTAAACAAAGGGTAATCACTAGTTGCTATAATTCTAAGCAAAGAAATATAAGGTTTTAGTTTATTTCTGATATCTTAAGTGGGTAAATATGTTCTTGGTGGTTCCATTAAGAAATTAAAAATGTTGAAAACAGCAGCTTGCAGACAGGACTTTATTCGATGTATAAAACTTGGTTCAGGAATCACTGCTCCAAACGTAAACCTTTAAATTGAAAATTTAAGAGCATAAATTTAAATATAATCATTCAAATGAATTAGCTAACTTTTGTGAAAACATCAGAAATTTATAAAAATTGCTTAGTTTTACACAGTATCACGTTAAGTATAATTTTCTAGTTATTTTAAAATAATGGATTTATTATGTTGCAGTTGTTTTCTTCCTTCTTTTGGCTTACTATGTATCTTTAAAGATAAACCTTTTTTTGGTTGGTCTTCTGTTGTCTCTGCTATTTTTTCACTCAAGGTTAAATTTGAGAAAATGAAGTCATGTAGAGCATAGCATATGGCAATTCTTTACTGCATGTTATAATGACTGTGTTAATAAAAATGTTGGACTCCCTTTTTCTGGTATTTATTAATCTTTATAAGCCCCTCATTAATCTGTATTATCTTTAAGGCTAATTGTAACTTCTTTCTTTGTATAGAATTCCTGCATTCTAAAGGAAAAAATAAGCTTGGTTGCAGCACACCTACACTCTAGATTAATTCTGATAGTATACATCTTCTTTGGACTTTGTATGCTGACCCCCTCTGTCCCGTAAGTATTAGCTAAAAACCCTGCAGAAAATGCCCAGATGAATTGTCTTGCCCTTCTACTTCTTAAGGGAGCAATTTTCTATCTTTTTTCATTTAATTACTAAAATTCTGCAGCACACCAAAAATACATTATTTTTTTGCCAATCTGACAAAAAAAAAGGTATAATTTTTTATTCATTCATACTGGACGGCTCTTGTTGTATTGGCTGTTGTCATTTTTCTTATTTGGCAATCTAAGGGAAAGGAAGTCAGTGCCCCTGACTAAATAGTCAGGTATTGCATGTTTGAAAAATTCTTGCAGCACACCGGTTGAAAATCGCTGCCTTAAGGTATAATTCTAGATCAGATCAGTCATCAGAGAATCTATTCCAATCTGCACCTGTGTTTTCTGCTAGAGAAACACTGAGAAAATGAATCTATTTTAATTTCAGTCTTGGAGTTCTTGTTTGGTTCTTACATTAGCCAATCCCAAAGTCTAAAATTGGATCTGAATCCAATATTTGCGACCCCAGTGCCAGACGAAGGATAGGCTCTTTATAAATGTTTCTTGAATTGAGCTGAATACCTGTGTTGGCTCAGAATCTCTTATTGCCATTGGGAAGAAGCATTTAGCTAGGATTAACAATCCCCTGATTTGACCAATTTGAGATATTCTTTACCAAAGGTACACACAAGTTAGACTGTATTCTACAAGTAAAGAAACATGCAAGATAACATTCACCTCACAATCATCGCATAATCGGGGTACAGAGAAGTGTGTTCATGTATTTCTGTAGGAAAACAATCAATAGTCCATAACTTGGTCTATAGATATATGGGCCAGAAACCAGGTCCATTAGTGTTCAATTGCTATTCTGTGCACAGTTCAAGTTGCTAGTATTTTCTCTTAAGCATTCCTCTACTCCCCTTCTGCCTTCCCGCCCCAAAAAAGGAGTTATGCTAAATTAGTTAGTTTCAATAGGTACTACATCTATATAAGCCCCAACAAAGCAGAAGAAATAATACATTTATATTAAAAGATCAAAAATTATTTTATAAACTTGGAGATTCTATATTGACAATCTAATTACTGTGGATTTTAAAATGAATTTTTTCCTGAATTACCTAGAACACTTGAGATTTTTCTGAAATGTATTCCATGGTTATATAATATATAATGACTAAATTGTTTACTTTTGGTAATATTGATAGACCAATTCAGAATTATTTAATGGCTCTAAACTCAGATGTGATATCTATTACCAGACATTCTTCAAATATCAGTTATCACATGATATCTATTTTTCTCATCTCACTGTCACCATTAGCTTGCTGTTGATGCCAGTGTTTACTCATCTTTCACTCAAGAAACCTTACTGCAGGATAAAATTGTCAAGTAAAGACGTTGGTAAATAACAAAACTAGTTTGTATGTAAAATAACATAAAATTATTAATTTTCTTTCAGGAATTGTTATTCAGTAATGATTTTCTATACAAAAGTAAACTTCCAGTTGGAAACTAAAATCAACTAAAAAATTTTTTTAACATATTAGTAAATCCTGCCAACGACCAGTATAAGTGATTCGTATCTGATTTATATGTTGCTGCTGTTCTCCGTTTATTTTAGGTGTGGAAATTGAAACAACACAAATATTTTGACTGAGGCTTTGATCAAGCAAATGCTAAAAAGGTATTTATAATATT
Organism: Myotis daubentonii; assembly: GCF_963259705.1. Lineage (NCBI taxonomy): Eukaryota > Metazoa > Chordata > Mammalia > Chiroptera > Vespertilionidae > Myotis > Myotis daubentonii. The sequence goes on from NC_081842.1 coordinate 42,643,224, forward strand.
TATAAACTATTTAAACATTGTAATTTGGAGATTTAAACCACTTTACTTTCTTTAACCAGGAATCACTTAGGTCAGTAAGAGTCACAAGGAGCAGTTCTGTCCTCAAGATCATAAAGGAATGCAATCTCACGGTCGTTTCCATTACTAAATACAGTGTTTACCCAGTCCTTTCCTCCCCTTCCTGAAACTCTCAGTCCCCCGTCAACATTTTTCCCCAGTCTTAGAGACACTAAAATAAGTTATCTCCACTCATTTTTCTGGGACATAAATCAAATACATCTAATTTTAAATTTACTTAACAATCAGAAACTAGGTCTACAACATTTATGAGTTCTGCAGTTGGAAATAAACCCTACAGTATACTTAACAAGAAGAATCTTCTGGCCCTGACTAGTGTGGCTCAATTGGTTGGGCGTCATCCAGTGCACTTAAAGGTTGCCAGTTCGATTCTCATTCAGGGCACATGACTGGGCTGTGGGCTGGAGCCCTAGTGTGGGGCATGCAGGAGGCAGCCAATCGATGTTCCACTCTCAAATCGATGTTTCTCTCTGCCTCTCCCTTCCTCTCTAAAGATCAATTCAATTAAAAACAATATTCTGTTAAGAAAAGTCTTCCTTTCAAGTGACATTGTAGCTCCAGAAATAAAGCCCCTAAAGAAATGAGGGAGAAAAAAGTTAGTAGCTCTTCTAGACAAATCATGTGATATGGGTAGGCAGTCATTGACACGACCATCTGATCACCCTTGCATCCACTAACTTACCTAGATATAATTTTCTAATTAAATTTCCTTGGAGCAAACATTTTCCTCTTGTTTTGTCCAGAGATGCCAAATTGATTTCTTGCTTTTTCCGTTACTAGTTAAAATAAAATACTTGATTTGTGTAAAATGGGAAAACAGCGGCTAATAAATTAACATATAGAAGCCCAGAAGATAAACTTTGAAATGCATCTCATATTTCTAAGATCCTTCTGTGCAAATCATTTACCCACCCTGTCATCTAGGGAGCGTTTATGTTTTATGCTTTCTGGAGACTGGTTAATGGGAGAGTTCCTAGAAAGTCCAGAGAAAGTGAGGATGTCCGAAAAGCCAAGCCAAAGCTGCTCGGGAGGAAACAGCCCAGGTCTAAGAGGTAGCCACTTACAAAGCAAGCAGTAGACAGTATCTTGTTGCTGGTGAATACTTTATAATAGCAGGTGATTTTTATAGTTGTTCTAATCCAGGATTCCCAGTTTTACATTGGGTAAAAGACGTGAAAGAGCCCTTGTCAGTAATTAAGGAACCAGCTATGAGAATAAGGGGCAGAAAATCATTAAAAGACAGACCCTTAACTCCTATAAAGTTTTTGAGGTTTTATGTGTGTGCTTAAATGTTTGTTTTGAGAGTAGTTTATTAAAGCTGAGGACATTGAAACAAGGAGGGGCTTAGGACAGAAGAAGCAACAGGAGAGCCTAGGCAGAGTCATTTAGTAATGTTATGGGAAAGAAATGAGCCTAGGTGGGGTTGCTTTGGCTCACTGAGAAGTAAAAGCCGCAGTGAAAGAAGTGAGCCAGGCTGGCTGCTGTCAGCTCACTGCAGTCAGAAAAAGGGGACCTTGGAGACAGGTTTAGGGGGTTAACCCAGGACAAGCTGCCCGCTGCTCCATTGTTCCCCTGGTTGCAAGTCTCAGTGGGATCCCTTAGCGCAGCGGTTCTCAACCTGTGGGTCACGACCCCTTTGGGGGTCGAACGACCCTTTCACAGGGGTCGCCTAAGACCATCGGAAAACACATATATAATTACATATTGGTTTTGTGATTAATCACTATGCTTTAATTATGTTCAATTTGTAACAGTGAAATTGGGGGTCACCACAACATGAGGAACTGTACTAAAGGGTCGCAGCATTAGGAAGGTTGAGAACCACTGCCTTAGAGTTTAGGAGTGCATGCCTGTGAGAGAGGAAGGGCAAGGGAAAGGCCCAAACGTGTGCTCCCAGGAGGAAGAGCACACAAGTTTTAATCAGCCTTATATTGGTACTTAACTCACTCAATATGCTACCCCAAAGTTAATACAGTCAGATACTAGATAACAAACACAGTAAGACTGTTAACTACAGAACAGAGTATCTTTTCATTTATGTAAGAGAAACTTGTCCCGTTTCTCCAAAAGGGAGATTCTATAATGCTGCAGTCATCACAGGGATGCATATGTCTTTTCAAATTAGTATTTTGGATTTCTTCAGAAAAATACCCAAGTGGAATTGCTGGATTATGTGATAGTTCTATATTTAATTTTTTTAGGAACTTCCATATTATTTTCCATAATGTTAAGCCTTCTTCATGCTACCATCATTTGTCCTAGATATCTGACTGTTTAAATACTTCGGGAAGAAGCTGGGACCTTTAGAAGTGATTGTGTATGAAATTCTGAGGGCATGGGGATAGATGAAAGCTACCCCGAGTGCTCTTAAGCCGATGACAAATATATTTTGGGTCATGTATCAACTTAAGATGTGAAAAGCCAGTAGGAGAAGAACCACCTTAAAAATTAAAATTTAAGAGAATTGATAGCTATAGCCCAGTGCCTCAATTCATTAGTTACCTATTCATAGTCACTTCTGAGGGAGGTTTAAAAACAAATTATTTCCTATTTATAGTGGACATTTAGGGGGAAATAGAGAAAAACAAAACAAATCACTTCACATTTGGCGTATTTGCCTCCTTTTTTGTATCTCTTGATGCACTGATTCATAAATTTTTCTATTTCCTTAGCATATGTTTTATGATCTGCTTTTCATTTACTACCTAGTTAATTCTTCCCCATGTCATTAAATAGTCTATATAATATTTTAAAATATATTTTTATTGATTTCAGAGACAAAAGAAGAGTAAACGAGAGAGAGAAACATCAGTTACCAGAATCATTGATCATCTGCCTCCTGCACGCCTCCTACTGGGGATTGAGCCCAAAACCCAGCATGTGCCCTACCTGGAATCGAACTGTGACCTCCTGGTTCATAGGTTGATGCTCAACCACTGATCCACACCAGCTGGACTAGTATACATAATTTTTAAAGGCTGCATAGACTGTTCCATCCTTAAAATGTACTTTGGTTTAACTAATCCCCTATTGTAGGTCATTTAGGTTGTTTTAAGTATTTTTTATTAAAACAGCATTGGGCCCTAGCTGGTTTGGCTCAGTGGATAGTGCATCAGCCTGGGGACTGACAGGTCCTGGGTTCGATTCTGGTCAAGGGCACATGCCCAGGTTGTGGGCTCAATCCCCAGTGGGGGAGTGTAGGAAGCAGCCGATCAATAATTATCTCTCATCATTGATGTTTCTATCTCTCCTTCTCCCTCTCCCTTCCTCTCTGAAATCAATAAAATATATTTTTTAAAATAGAGCATTGGGCATCTCTGTAGATAAATCTTTCTACATATCCTGTTATTTCCTTAGGAATGCTGGAAAAGGACTTGCTAGTCAAACAATATGTATATTTTTAAAGACCATTAATAAATATAATTGAATTCCTGTCTAGCAACACTAGTATATTAAGATGATATACACTTATTTTAGGATTCTGAATATAGTCAAATTCTGTGTCGTACAGTATTCTGACTTACCTTTATAGTCAGTGGATAAAACCCCGCTGTGTAAAAGGGAAGACAGAAGGTTATTAGTAATTCCCAAAGTACACAGTATCCTTTCACCTGGGGGGCTAAAGGAATACTGTTGCAAATTACTCCTAAGGTTCTAATTGTGCAAATGCAATTTTTATTTATCAATTTTTATCAAAACTAAGTAGTGCTCAATACCCTACATGAAATATATTACATGATTTTGTTGCAGTGTTACATCAAAATGAAATTATATAATTTGAATACTGAATTTTTTACTTATTAAAATGTTTTCACTTTTTTTCTTTTTTCACTTTTAGCCACGTAAAGAAGATCCCTAACAGTCATTTCTCAGCAGTTATATAGTCAACTGATGTAACGATGGTCCTAATATTAGGACGAAGACTAAACAGAGAGGATCTCGGGGTGCGTGATTCCCCAGCAACTAAGCGTAAAGTCTTTGAAATGGACCCTAAATCTCTGACAGGCCATGAATTTTTTGACTTCTCTTCAGGATCATCCCATGCTGAAAACATACTCCAGATATTTAATGAATTCCGAGATAACCGATTATTCACAGATGTTATCATTTGTGTGGAAGGGAAAGAATTTCCTTGCCATAGAGCTGTTCTATCAGCCTGTAGTAGCTACTTCAGAGCTATGTTTTGTAATGACCACAGGGAAAGCCGAGAAATGTTGGTTGAAATCAATGGTATCTTAGCTGAAGCTATGGAATGCTTTCTGCAGTATGTGTATACTGGAAAGGTGAAGATCACTACAGAGAATGTACAATATATCTTTGAAACATCAAGCCTCTTTCAGATCAGTGTTCTCCGTGATGCATGTGCCAAGTTCTTGGAGGAGCAACTTGATCCTTGTAATTGCTTAGGAATTCAGCGCTTCGCTGACACCCATTCACTCAAAACACTCTTCACAAAGTGCAAGACTTTTGCATTACAGACTTTTGAGGATGTGTCCCAGCATGAGGAGTTTCTTGAGCTTGACAAAGATGAACTTATTGATTATATTTGTAGTGACGAACTTGTTATTAGTAAAGAGGAGATGGTTTTTGAAGCTGTCATGCGTTGGGTCTATCGTGCTGTTGATCTGAGAAGACCACTATTACATGAGCTCCTGACACATGTGAGACTCCCTCTGTTGCATCCCAACTACTTCGTTCAAACAGTTGAGGTGGACCAATTGATCCAGAATTCTCCTGAGTGTTATCAGTTGTTGCATGAAGCAAGGCGGTACCACATACTTGGGAATGAAATGATGTCCCCAAGAACTAGGCCACGAAGGTGAGAAAACTGTTTACAAATTAACTACAATATAATTAACAAAAGTTTTTTTTTTAAAGTATTTTTAAACATCCTGAAGGTAATTTCAGTGTAGTCATTTATATGTATTGTTGCATGTAGATTTATATAATTTAAATGTCTCACCCAGTGAAGACTAGATTCATTCTTTGTTATTGTTCTGAGCTGTCAGAGGGTGTTGCAAAGGGTCTTTGCAACCGTGCATGTCTCAACATATTTCTACTAATTTCTCATAGCCTTCGTAGGGTCCCAAAGCATTCCACTTTTCTTTCCAGAGAGTCTTTGGATAGAAAGGAGCTAAAGACTTTGGCAGACTAAAAGACAACATGAAATATAGAGGTGAAGTAAGTAAGTTCATGTACAATGAGTGGATTCTCAGATAAAAACCCAACCTTCAGATCTTGTCTCATTGCCATAGTTACTATATTTAACGTCAATCTCAGTTTTTAAATTTTTTTCTGATTACAAAAATTATATCATCATTATACAGAATTTGGAAAATTTATGTTATGTTAAGGGGTAGGAATGCAATTAAATAGTGTACAATTATATCTCAATAAAACAAAAACTGACTCTAGTTTTTTAAAAAGCAATTGTTAATTGTTTAACAAAGGACAAAAGAATACAATTTTATTCTGTAAGTGTACAGATTTTTTCTAAGTTCCTCTTCTTTTTTTTAAAGACTCTTCAGAGACTTGGGCTGAGTTTAAGAATGTAGAGAGGCCATGGTTAAATGTATTAAGAAAACTAAACAGCTTCAGGGATATTCCACAACTTTTCTGGATGCACAGTATCCCTCCAAGGAAAATCACTCATTCTTCCAAACAGAGTCCCTTGTAGCAGAAGAATGTTTTGGAGTCAGATAGGACTGACAATACCTATTCTGCATATCTCATGGGATTAGAAGGGACCAAGGGATATGTGTTGTAAAATCAAAGTAATTCATTTATTATTAATGTTATTTACAAAGAAATGACCTGAATGAACATATTGGAGCCTCGGGCTAATTAGGTTAGGTAATAAATACTTTTCCTGATTCACTTAATTACTTGATTTGCAAAAATTTACTTCCAATTTTGAAGCGGACCAATCCATTTTATACAGTGGAACACATCTATATAAAAGATTGCTATATCACCTTTCTTTATGAGGCAAGTAGAAAAAAACAAACTATAGTTATATTGAATTTACAGACTATTATAAATATAATAGCGGATATTTATTTTGTGTAGGCATTTTGTGAGGAATCCTTTATTTTACAACTCTGCAATCAACTTCTGTCCCTCATATTGTCTTTCACTTACTTGTTACTGCATGTTAGTACCCATCACTAGGGATTTCATTATCTGAACAATGTGTATTATTTATACAGGTTCTCATCTTTCTGAGAAACTCCAAAGTTCTTTGAAAAAGGGGTGATGTCTCCACTTCTGCAACTGCAGTTCATTCCCGACTTCTGCTCCAGTCACTCTCCTGAAACTCCTCTCAGTCTGGTCATCACTGACCTTCTGTTTGTTATTTGTTAGACGCCTCTTTCCAGTCTTTATCCAGCTTGGTCTCTCTTTAGGATTGGACATTATAAATTGCTTTAATCCCTCTTGAAACTCCTCCTTTAGCTTGTGGAGTACCATTTTCTTCATGGCCTTATTTCTCCAGCTGCTCTTTTCCAGTTGATGGTTCTATATCTAGTCTTGGGAATGTTTATAGTCCCTTTGGTTCACATCTCTTTATCTTGCCTTACACACTTTCCTAGCCCGTGGTCGGCAAACTGCGGTTCACTAGACACACGTGGCTCTTTGGCCCCTTGAGTGTGGCTCTTCCACAAAATACCACGTGGTGGCGCGCACGTACAGTGCGATTGAAACTTCGTGGCCGATGCGCAGAAGTCAGTATTTTGTGGAAGAGCCATACTCAAGGGGCCAAAGAGCCACATGTGGCTCGCGAGCCACGGTTTGCCAAGCCGCAGTTTGCCCACCGTTAGGCGATCTCCTCTACTCTCATGGTTTTAATTACCATGCATGCTATTGACTATTAAACCTATATCTCCAGTCCAGACTTTTTCTTTCATTCATTCATTCATTCATTCAGCCAATGTTACTTTTTTTTTGACTTGAAGATGCATCTTTTAAAAAAAATAACAGGCAAAATAATATCACACTTAAAGTTAATAGTTATTTAATATTATCTAATACCCAATTCATATACATACTTCCTCCAGACTGTTCTTTAATGAATTTGGATCTAATCCAGGATCACTTATTGCATCTGGTTATTTCCATGAAGTCTCTCTTATTTCAGAACAATTTCTTTTTTGTGATTCTGACTTGTTGATGAGCAAGTTGTCCAGAAAAGTATTCCGTCTTCTGTATCAGTCTGGCTGCTTCCTTATGGTATCATTTACCTGCATTTAGTTATGTTTCTGGAAACGAAGTTGGCTCTGCAAGCCTCAGCTTAATGGAGACCAGTTAAGTATTTCTGGCAAGAGCTCATCCTAGGTAATGTGTCAGATTAGGGGACACAGACTATCTGGTTGCCTTCACATTAGCGATGCAAAGATTAACTCCAGATTAGGGTGATGACAGTCAGTTTCCACCAGTGAACAATTAGGTTATACTCCACATTAGTCAATGTTTCTTTAGTGTTTATCCTGTGCCAAGTATCCTTCAGAGTTCAACACATATTAGATATTCTACATATATATACCCACGTGTCTCTTAAATAACAGAGGAAACCCAAAAATGCACCCAAGCATGAAAGTTTGATAATCTGTAAGTGTAATTGCATGTGCAGCCTATTCGTGCACCAACTGCGCCCGGTGCGTGCCCAAGGACAAGGCCATTAAGAAGTTTGTCATCCGAAACATAGTGGAGGCCGCAGCCGTTAGGGACATCTCCGAAGCGAGTGTCTTCGACGCCTATGTGCTTCCCAAGCTGTGTGTGAAGCTGCATTACTGTGTGAGCTGTGCCATTCACAGCAAGGTAGTCAGGAATCGTTCTCGTGAAGCCTGGAAGGACCGAACACCCCCACCCCGATTTAGACCTGCGGGTGCTGCCCCACAACCTACACTGCCAGTTGTAAACCCATGGAGAGAAAACAGTGGAGACCAATCACAGAAGGAACAAAGCTTAGGAACAGTAGTTGTCTTTTTAATAATATGTATTATGCAACTTTAAATGTCTGTGCTAATACATAATATTAATAATATTTTTTTATTGATTTCAGAGAGGAAGGGAGAGGGAGAGAGCGATAGAAACACCAATGATGAGAATCATTGATTGACTGCCTCCTGCATGCCCCCCACTGGGAATCAAGCCTGCAACCTGGCATGTGCCCTTGACTGGAATCGAACCCAGGACCCTTCAGTTCACAGGCTGACACTCTATCCACTGAGCCAAACCAGCTAGGACCATAATATTATTTTTTAATAAACACCAAGCATCATGATGTGTTTAGAGTACTGACTTCAGAAACAGACAGGCCTGGATTATAATCTGGCTCTACACTAGTTAATTCTATGATCTTGGGCAAGGCACTTTAACTTGACGATGTATCAGTTTTCACATCTGTAAAATGAGCATAATATTATCTACCTTGTAAAATTGTTGTGAGTGCCCTAGCCAGTTTGGCTCAGTAGATAGAGCATCTGCCTGCGGACTGAAGGGTCCTGGATTTGATTCCGGTCAAGGGCACATGCCTGGATTGCAAATTCAATCCCCATTGTGGGTCTGCAGCCAATCAGTGATTCTCTGTCATCATTGATGTTTCTCTCTCTCTCTACCCCTTCCACTCTGATATCAATAAAATATATATTTTTTTAAATTGTGAGTAGTAGAGATATCATATGAAAGAATGCATAACCTAGCATTTGACATACAAAAAAACATAATAAAAATTATTACTGGTTTCATGAAGAAAATACATTTTAAGTATATGCTGTACTTTTACAGAACAGGAAATGTGATTGAGGCAGAAATGCTTGCTATCAAATGGTTCATTTTAAGCATAAATTGTTCATATCTATGAGAAAAAAAATCAATGCTCTTTGCTATACTCAATTGAGCAATAGGTAGCTAATCCTATATAATAAAAGCCCAGCAACCTAACAGCAGAACGACCAGAACAACCATTTGACAAGTCGCTATGATGGCACTGACCACCAGGGAGCAGACACTCAACACAGGAGCTGCCCCCCTGGTGGTCAGTGTGCTACCACAGTGAGAGCTCCGCTTAGCTGACCAGGATGAGCGGCTACTCCCGCTGAGAACCCCGGGCTGCGATCATCGCCTCCTTGCCCCAGGCTCCTCCTCCTCACTCCCTACCACCTCCTCCGGACGCCCGCAGCCTGCGCAGCGCTGACCCTGGAGGCTGGAAGGCGGGTTCATGGCCACCGTGGGACTGAGGCCTACTCCACTGCCTCTCAGTGCTATTGGCTTTGGACCAGTCCCGACCAGTTCCCCTGGAGAAGTGAGTACTCCGGCTCCACAAAAGATGCCGGACCAGGGAGCAGTTGCTCAGAGGGCAGGTGCACAGCCACTTGGCAGACTGGGATGAGCGGTGCTGCCACAGCAGGCTTATCCCCACAGGCCACGCCCTCCACCAGTGCACGAATCCCGTGCACCAGGCCTCTACTATTTAATAAGCTCCTACCTCTTGTCTAATAATCAGTTACTATATAATGAATATCGGAATATAACTGCCATAATGAGAACAAGGTTCAAGTTCCTATTAGAAACCATTTGAGAAAACTAAGATAAGGGCTTTTTGTGTGTTCTTTAAAGAAATGGTGTTTTAGTTGAAAGAGGCTTGTAAATACAGAAAAAAGACTCATGCTTGCCAGAAAGGAGAGGAGCCGTGGGACTGGATATAAAAGCTGAAGGGATTAAGTACAAATTGGTAGTGACAAAATAGCCACCAGGATGTATAGTCAATAATATTGTAATAACTATTGATGGTACCAGATGGTACTGGAAATATCAGGGGGGATACTTTGTAAAGTATATGATTATCTAACCACTATGCTGTACACCTGAAACTAATACAAAAAAATGTTGAATCTAAAAAAATAGTGTTGTAAGATTAATAAATACCTTCATTCTTTATTTTATAGGTGATAAAACTGAAGCACAGTTAAATGAACCAATTTGTTCTTGTCATAAAGTTACTTAGTGGCAGAGCCAAGACTAAAATTTTTTGTTCTGAATATTTGTTCTAGTCCCTCTTAAGGATGTTATTCTATACTATAGGGTACATGGTTTCCCATCTTAAATACATGTTAATTCATTGTTATTTTGAACTCTAACATTTTTACATAACAGCATATATATTGTAATTTTTCCTCTACCTGACCTTTGGTATATCAGTTGTCCCAAAGGATACCTCTGTTACCAAATTTTTGAACTCTTTTTAGAAATATTCTTTGTATATAAGTATGGTGTGTGTGTGTGTGTGTGTATGCATACCACATACCTCCCCACTTTTGTTTATGCAGATAGTAGGTACTATAGTTTTGCACCTTGTTTTTTTTTGTTTGTTTTTGCACCTTGTTTTTATCACTTAAAAGTATCTTGGAGATTGTTCTACATCGCCACATAAAAGACTTATTTTTTTCATTTATTTTTATTTTTGTTATGGATTTTTTTAAATCTTTTTTTGTTTGTTAATCTTCACCCAAGGATTTTTTTCTATTGATTTTTAGAGAGAGTGGAAGGGAGGGAGAGAGGGAGGGAGGTGGAGAGAGAGAGAGAGAGAAACATCAATGTAAGAGAGACATATCAGTTGGTTGCCTCCCACACATGTCCCAACTGAGGCTGGGGGTAGGAGATGGGGTGGGAAGGTGGGAGGGGGAGATCAGCAACCCAGGTATATGCCCTTGATGGGGAATCAAACCCTCGATCCTATGGCTAGTGCTCAGGCCTCAAATAATTTTTTAAAAGCTGTATAGTATACCATAATTTATTTGATTCATCTCTTAATGATAGATGTTTAAGTTGTTTATAGATTTTTGTTATTACAAAGAATGCTCAGTATTGTGCATATGTCTGCATTCACTGATAATTTATAACTTGAATTACCAGAAATAGAATTGCTCAGTCATAGGATATGGGCATTTTTAATTTTGGTAGTTACTGTATAAAATTTTCTTCCAAGCTATACTTCAGCCAAAAATATGAAAGTGTCTATTTCTCAATTCCTTTGTCAACATATCATATTATTAGGTTTTGTAAATCTTTGCTACTCTGGAAAGTGAAAACCATATCTCAAAATTTTTTTAGAATTTTTATTTATTGATTTTAAAAGTAGGAAGGGAGGGAAAGCGAGAGAGAGAGAGAGATTGATTTGTTACTTTACCTATTTATGCATTCATTGGTTGATACTTGTATGTGCCCTGACTGGGAATCGAACCAGCAACCTTTTGGTGCATAGGACGACACTCCCACTAACTGAACCACACTGGCCTGGGCAAAGCCAACTAACTAAAATTCCATAGACCCTTATGAACAAAAAGAGCTTGGATGAGCTCTCAGTTTTTCCTGTCTCTCTCTTAAGTTTAAAGTACAAATTAAAAAGCCAGTGTTTAACATAAATTTTGGGACTCTCTTAATGCTCTTAAAAGTTGTTTTTTCCACTCTAAAAATAGCCCATGCTCATTATTGTTTTGAAATTTTATGTTACTAGAAAGTGGGAAGCCACACATGCAGAAACAATCATCATTAGCATTTTGGTCTATTATTTTTTTAATATGTTTTTATTGATTTTAGAAAGAAGAGAGGAAGGGCGAGGAGAGAATGAGAAATATCTCCGAGAGAAAACTATCAATTGGCTGCCTCCTGCACGCCCCTACTGGGGATCAAGCCCACAACCTGGGCATGTGCCCTGACTGGGAATCAAACCTGTAAACTCTCGGTGCATGGGACAACTCAACTAACTTGAGCCACACCAGCCAGGACCTTTCTTATTTTATTTTATTTTAATTTAATTTTTTTAATATATTTTTATTGATTTCAGAGAGGAAGGGAGAGAGAGAGAGATAGAAACAACAATGATGAGAGAGAATGGTTGATTGGCTGCCTCCTGCACGCCCCCTACGGGGATCGCCTGCAACCCAGACATGTGCCCTGGCCAGGAATCAAACCATACCCTCCTAGTTCATAGGTCAACACTCACCCACTCAGCCACACTGGCTGGGTGCAGACCTTTTTAATATAAATATTAATTGTACCTTATGTACAGCTTTTATCTTGCTTTTTTCTTTTTTAACATTCTTTGTTATAAACGTTGTTAACATTTTTAGTGACTACCAACATTTTGAGTGGGATTACCTAAATTTACTTAACTTTAAAAAAATTTTTAAATAATTTCTGTACATATACAATCATGTGTTGCTTAACAAAACGTATACATTCTGAGAAATGCCCCTTTAGGTGATTTTATAGTTGTGCATACATCATAGTCTGTATACCCCACTGCACACGTAGGCTATATGGCATTACCTATCGCTCCTAGGCTATAAGCCTCAGTCTACACCTTGTTACTGCACAAAACAACATGAGATGAAATCAAACACAAGAGAAAATAATGCAGTCAGGAGACACAATAAGCAAAATGTATGAGGCTGCTGCTGGTATAACACAGCATTTTGGTTTACAGCAAATTTTTTTTTAAGTATAAAGAGTACACTCGCCGAAACCGGTTTGGCTCAGTGGATAGAGCGTCGGCCTGCGTACTAAAAGGTCCCAGGTTTGATTCCGGTCAAGGGCATGTACCTGGGTTGCGGGCATATCCCCAGTGGGAGATGTGCAGGAGGCAGCTGATCGATGTTTCTCTCTCATCGATGTTTCTGGCTCTCTATCTCTCTCCCTTCCTCTCTGTGGAGAATCAATTAAATATATTTTTTTAAAAAAAAGAGTACACTCTAAAACAATGATTTAAAGTATAGTATAGTTAATACATAAATATAGTCATTTATTATAATTTTCATGTATTATGTATTATACATAAATCTATGTGCTATACTTTTATATGACTGGCAGTGCAGTAGGTTTGTTTGCACCAGCATCTCCATAAACACGAGTAATGCATTGCACTACAACTTTATGACGGCTATAATGTCACTAGGTGATAGGGATTTTTCAGCTCCATTACAATCTTATGAGACCACCCTTCTATCTGCAGTCGGTTTTTGACCCAAACAACAACTTATGTGGCACGTAACTGTACTCCTTTACAGGGTAGTAGATTAAACTGTGAAGTAGCTTTTTTAGAACTAGCAATCTGACAGAAAAATTTCATTTTCCTACACTTAGAAAAAGTGCATCATCATGTGTGGTTATGCACATCTGAATTGCTGCAAAACTTCATTTGAAAATCATCCTATATTACCAGAGTTCCAATTGAGTTAGGTAGGCTCTTTGGACTGCTTTACAATTTTTAAGGCAATCTCAAAAAAAATACTTGTAGGAATTTTCTGTGGAAAAAAATGATAACACTAAATCCCTTGTAAATGTTCTCTGTAATCATTGGTAGCCTGTGTTATTTGATACATTCATAGAGAATGAATTCAACTGTTTATAATACTATTCCACTTTATGATAATGGCATGTTTTTAGGGTCTGAAATAATCTTGAGTATATTTTTAATATATTATTTATTCTTACAATAATTTTAGGTCAACTGGCTATTCTGAGGTGATAGTTGTCGTTGGCGGCTGTGAACGAGTTGGAGGGTTTAATCTTCCATATACTGAGTGCTATGATCCTGTGACAGGAGAATGGAAGTCTTTGGCTAAGCTTCCAGAATTTACCAAATCAGAGTATGCAGTGTGTGCACTAAGGAATGACATTCTTGTTTCAGGTAAATAAATAATTATTATAGTAGCTACTCTTAATTTGAACATAGCTTGGCTGTTTTAAATTAAAACAGTGTCACAAAGAAAACAGTGACACTGGATATGCCCACTTTAGGCAGATCAGTTTATACAACAAATAAAACCAAGATGACTTTTTGCTGTAACTACAGTATGTATGGTCTGAAGTCTGTTAAGTGATCATATTAGCTTTGCAGATTACTAGATTACTGCACATTGAACATACAACAACACATACTTTATTTTGTACAATGGTATGCTTTTTAAAAAATCTATCAATTTTTAAATGTTTTTTAAAGTAATTCTGGCCCAGCCAAGCATGGTTGAGTGGTTGAGTGCCGACCTAGGAACCAGGAGATCACAGGTCAGGGCATATGCCTGGGTTGCCGGCTCAATCCCCAGTAGGGGGTGTGCAGGAGGCAGCTGATCGATGATTCTCTCTCATCATGGATGTTCCTCTCTTCCTCTCCCTTCCTCTCTGAAATCAATAACAAATATATTTAAAAATAATAATAATAATTCTGTTTTTTGGGTGCTTCTGGTTACCAACTCCTAAAATAACAATCTATATACATTTGTAAAGTTCAGAGTCTGCAGTTTATTTTTTGAGGCCTATAATTATTTTATTTTTAAACTATATTTTTATTGATTTCAGAGAGGAAGGGAGAGGGACACAGAGATAGAAACATGATGAGAGAGAATCATTGATCAGCTGCCTCCTGGGCACCCCCGACGGGGGATAAAGCCAGCAACCCGAGCATGTGCCCTGACCAGGAATCTAACCGTAACCTCCTGGTTCATAGGTCAACACTCAACCACTGAGCTACCCTAGCCGGGCTGTAATTATTTCTCAAGATAACAATTGGCAATGTTAAAATCTGTTCTGTAGAACTATTTGCATTAAGCTTTCAGAGGGTTCTTGTTTTCATTTATTGAACTGAATTCTTAAGTTCTTGGACTGGATGAATAAATCCCATATTTTATTGTCTTTGCCTTGGGCATAGATCCTTTGGTGATAGATACATATATATTGAATGTGCATTGTTTTGCATTTAAAGGTGGAAGAATCAATGGCCGTGATGTCTGGATTTATAATTCACAGTTAAATATTTGGATCAGAGTTGCTTCTCTAAACAAAGGCAGATGGCGTCACAAAATGGCTGTCCTCCTTGGTAAAGTAAGAGAAACCACTTTTTATCACTATTGCTGGTACATTTCCAAAATAAATACCACAGTTGAATCCTTTATTTTACTCACCCTCTGGGTATTTTGGCTTCAAATTGTATTTCCTTCCATTTCTAACCTCAATAGATAAACTGAAGATATAAACAATTTGACACTGTACTTTTGAATGGATAGTTTGTTCTCTCAATTTGGAATTCGTGACAGTACACCACATTTCTCTTTTCATGCGCCACTGGAGTCTAAATGCCTAAGAAACATGGAAAATAAAGGCGTTGCATCAAGTACAAAAACAAGCCAATGTCTAATCCAAGCAGTTTTTTTCCTTTCACTGACTTTGGCAGTCAGGCAGAGATATATTTATCTAGAGTGGTGTTATTTTATCTTTTTTATTTGTACAAGTAGGGGCAAAACAAACTTAAAATAAGTGTGAAGATAAACTCACCAACATATTTTAAACTAAACTTGTTATTGACTGCAGCTAATAAGTTTTATAAAAAATATGTAATTTGGTTCTGAACTCTTTGCTGTTCTTAGGAACTTGAGAATCACTTGTGGACTAGTGGTTTCCAAACTTTTAAAAAGCAACTACACCCTCCTTTTTAAAGTTAAATCTAATATAAATTTTATTCCAAGAGCTAACTTGGGTCCTTTAGCTTTTCCCTGCCTCCCTCTCTATCAGCTCTTCCAAAGCCTCCTCAAATTAATAAACAGTCTAAGAAAAAGCAGCATACTTGCTTGCACATGCATTTTTGACTGGTCCCTTAGTAGCAGGCTCTCCTGCGGAGATATTTCAGAGCTACCAATGAGAAACCAGAACTGCTCTAATTTGAAACAGAGATGGTACCAGGAACCTTTCCCACCCAGTCTCCCCTCTCCCATGCCCATAGAGGCTTCTAGATAATCTGTCTCTACTGTAGAATACTAGAGCTTCTCGAAGCACACGGAAAGCCACTGTTAATTCCTAAGGATTTTTTTTTAATTCCTAAGGATATTGATCTAGTGTGGTGCTGCTGTCAACAAGGTCAGTGAAATAATGAGGACCTTGAGATAGATGTAATGGAAAGAAAATATTAATAGAATCATTTATAAAACCACTGGCTTGGCAGTACCTACTATATTATATATAGTTTTGGTAGCTATGCCTCAAGAATGACAAAATATTACTAAAAAGGGACTGCTAAAGGGAAAGAGATGAGGTCTAACTAAAAATATTATAATGACTTAGTCAACATACAAAGGTATTAAAATTATTATTTCTCAAATATTATACATGGATTAATGAACACAAATTTATTTCACAAATATCAGTGTACTTGACTTGAAGCTACCCAAAATTTGGAATCGCTAAATCAAGAAATAAAAGGAATCCTTTCTACTTTATATAGCAAGTACTCAATCCATGGAAACCGTTATGCCTAAAATTTACAATATAGGCTGAATTCAAACCTATAAAATTATTTAAATTTATAAATGTTCTCTGTAAAAGAGCCCTAGAATGGTTTGGAATATAGAGTCTTAGCACATGAAGGAATCTTAGAGAATACTTACTGTAATTTTTTAAATTCATAAAGTGGGCCAGCCATTACCACTCAGTGGTTAAGCATCAACCTATGAACCAGGAGGTCACGGTTCCAATTCTGGGTCGGGGCACATACCTGGGTTTTGGGCTCGATCCCTAGTAGGAGCTTGCAAGAGGCAGCCAGTCAATGATTCTCTCTCATCATTGATGTTTCTCTCTCTCTCCTTCTCTCTTCCTCTCTGAAATCAATTTAAAAAATACATATTTTTTTAAATTAATAAAGAAAGTGAATCAAGAAATTAAGCCACTTGCCCAAGGTTATACAGAAAGTGATAAAGGAACAAAAGCTCGGATTTTTCTTAGGCTAGAGGTGTTTTATCTTGATGCTCACAGCACTTATTTTTAATTTATGCATGTAGGGAAAATTAGGTAGCCCTGGCTGGGTGATAAGATCAATTGGTTAGAGTGTCATCCTGGTATGCCAAGCCTGTGGGTTTGATTCCCAACAGGGCACATACAAGAAGCAACCAATGAATGCATAAGTAAGTGGAACAACAAATTGATCTCGCTCTCTCTCCCTCCCTCCCTCCCTCCCTCCCTCCCTCCCTCCCTCCCTCTCCCCCTCTTTCCCTCTCTCCCTCTCCCCCTCTCTCCCTCTCCCCCTCTCCCCTTTTCCCCCTCTCTCCCTCTCTCCCTTTTTCCCTCTCCCTCCCTCACACTTCTCCACTGCCCCCATCCCTATCTGCTTCCTCTCTCTCTCTCTCTCTCTCTCTCTCTCTCTCTCTCTCTCTCTCTCTCAAATCAATTTTTAAATTTTTTGAAAAGAAATTAGGTCTGAGTCTCAGAAAGAATTGCCTAAAGTCTTAACATTGTCTGGCTGCCTCTCCTGACTTCAAAGCCTATGTCCTACTGGCTACATTGTACTACAGTTTCCATACCCCTTCCAACTGCATAACCTTGAGTAAGTTACTTAGCCTCTCTGAACGACATGGTGTTAGAACAAACCCACCAACAGATCTTTTTTATCATAATGTGAGAAAAGCAAGATAGAAATGGCATTGGCTGCTGTGGAAATTTGGAGGAACACAGAAAGATAAATTGTGGACAGACTTTAAATGATAATATATAACATTTAGCCTTGACCCTTAGGCATTCATTGTTGAACTATTAAAAGGAGTTGATGAGGTGTTTTAGTAAGATTAATCTGTGGTTTAGAGACCAGGAGATTAATTGAAAGGTATGAAATGATACGGACCCTGAGGGAGGATAATGGCAATGGGAAACAAAAGAGAGGGACAGATGTCAGAGATTTTGTGAAAGAAGACTCAGTAGGTGTTAATAGTTAATTAGAGGGAAGAGTTGATGATGACCGTCCTTTAAAAGAACTTTGGATGTTAAACAGGAGAGCTCCTTTAGTTAAAAGTGTCTTGTATGTCTCATTATGTTTAATGGACTATTCTGCATATAGATCATTTAATAAATGGCTTGTTGATTAGATCATCTGTCATATAAAGATATTAATTTGCCCTATCTTCCTAATATTTGTGAAAAGAAAACGTACGTGAAAGCCCTTTGAAATATATAGTATGGAGTTCGTTATGTGTCAGGTACTTTTCTAGGCACTTGTAGAGATTAAAATGAAGAAGCCCTAGCCGGTTTGGCTCAGTGGGTGGAGTCTCCACCTGCGGACTGAAGAGTCCCTGGTTTGATTCCGGTCAAGGGCACATGCCTGGGTTGCGAGCTCAATCCCCAGTAAGGGGCACGCAGGAGGCAGCCAAGCAATGATTCTTTCTCATCATTGATGTTTCTATCTTTCTCTTCCTGTCCCTTCCTCTCTGAAGTCAATAAAAATACATTTAAAAAAATAGCCCTAGCTGGTTTGGCTCAGCAGATAGAGTGTCCGCCCTCAGACTGAGGGGTCCTGGGTTTGATTCTGACCAAGGGCATGTACCTCAGTTGTGGGCTCGATCCCCAGTAGGGGGCGTGCAGGAGGCAGCCGATCAGTGATTCTTTGTCATCATTGATGTTTCTCTCTCCCTCTCCCTCTCTGAAATCAATAAAAATATATTAAAAACAAAAACAAAAAACAAACAAACAAGATAGGCTCTGCCTCCCAAGATCTCAGTCTAGTAATCCTTATCTAGTATTTTATTTACATAGCTTTCTTACTTTATCATAATCTGATATTTTCATCATTCATGAGTGTGGGCATTTAAGTTTAATCATGTAATTCTCAGCTCAAGCAGTATTATACCTAAGGAGGTGAAGATTTGTTCTTGAGGCGGTGAAAAAAATGTAGTTTCATGTATAAAGCACAGATATACATACAGTACATAAACAGATATACAATTATCTGTGGTATTAAAATTTCATTGGAGGAGGCTATTATGAAAAAAATGTCTAAAAAGACTCCTTGCCGAAACCGGTTTGGCTCAGTGGATAGAGCATCAGCCTGCGGACTGAGAGGTCCCGGGTTCGATTCCGGTCAAGGGCATGTACCTGGGTTGCAGGCACATCCCCGGTGGGGGATGTGCAAGAGGCAGCTGATCGATGTTTCTCTCTCATCAATGTTTCTAACTCTATCTCTCTCCCTTCCTCTCTGTGAAAAATCAATAAAAATAAATAAATAAATAAATAAATAAATAAATAAACAAACAAACTCCTTGGTGGTGGTAAATTTTTTAAAGTTTCAGAAGCTGAGCTAAATATATTGCAATTATAGTTATCAAGTGCTCTTTAAAGGAGAGAGGTTACTTAATTCTTTAGCCAACTAGTTCAGGATTCAAGCTTTGTTAATTAAGATTTTTTTTCCCCATGTATTTTATATATAGGTATATGTTGTTGGAGGCTATGATGGACAGAACAGGCTTAGCAGCGTAGAATGTTATGATTCCTTTTCAAATCGATGGACTGAAGTTGCTCCCCTTAAGGAAGCAGTGAGTTCTCCTGCTGTGACTAGCTGTGTAGGCAAACTGTTTGTGATTGGTGGCGGACCTGATGATAATACTTGTTCTGATAAGGTAAGGCATGTTCTCTTACCGAAATTACCAATGACATATATAGGAAGAGAAATATGGAAAGCTTATCAAGGGGATAGCGAGGTTCCTTAGTGTGAAAGGCCTTTTAAAACTTGGTACTTTATACTTTTGAGGGAAAATACTGAATTTCAAGTTAGTAAAGAGAGATTCTAATATATCTGACAATTTGCTGTAAAAAGCATGATTTGATCTGTTTGAAATGATACTAATTTCAATGTTGAGATCTTGTACTAAATAAGTTTTTAAACTTTTTACTGCTGTAGTCAATAGGTTCGAAAAATTATTCACACAAAATACAGTTGGGAGATGAATCGGCAAAGGGGATAAGACACAGTAACTAATTATGCTGCCTCCAACTGGGTCATTTTCTGCATACTTTAAAAGTATTTTTTAGAACAAAGATGAGAAAAGGAAACCTCTGTAATATAAATAGAGGATGGTTCAAAGTTGCTGCATTTCATGGAACTCCTGGACAAAAGAACTTATGCCACCCTGACATCTCAGGAAATACTAAGTTTATTCTGGAAACAACTGTCTATTACCTAATTGGTTTAGCAATAGTTAACTGAATTTTGTCAATTTTTTTTTCTAAATTAACTTTACACAATGTGGTCAAAAGTTACATATTTAAAATTCATTAATTCAGAATTTGTTATCATTCAGAGTATACTGAATTGAGATTTACTTATGTTCTTTTGAAGAAAGGTATCCCTAAAAGTGTAAAGAAATTATATTCAGATTAAATCATAGTTATGCTATATAATACAATTTTTTAAAAATCTAAACTATTCATTTTCATGGAAATAAGTAAAGCAAACTTGGTAGCCATTCCTTCTGGAAGCAATCTCTGTTTGTTACTTTATTCTGTTTGATAATAATAAATGTACATTTGAGAATTTCATATTTCACAGTT
The DNA here is from genome assembly GCF_963259705.1 of Myotis daubentonii. Lineage (NCBI taxonomy): Eukaryota > Metazoa > Chordata > Mammalia > Chiroptera > Vespertilionidae > Myotis > Myotis daubentonii. The sequence goes on from NC_081842.1 coordinate 42,663,657, forward strand.
CACTATCAAGCTAACTCTCTTAATTCTGTGAATTAATGAGATTTGACTTTTAATATGTTTCTATATATTGATAGGCTTTTTATTAAGCAAATTTACATTTTTATTTAGAAATTTTAATTAAATATTTCTATGTATTAGGTTCAATCTTATGATCCAGAAACCAATTCTTGGCTACTTCGTGCAGCTATCCCAATTGCCAAGAGATGTATAACAGCTGTATCCTTAAACAACTTGATATATGTGGCTGGTGGACTGACCAAGGCAATATACTGTTACGATCCAGTTGAAGATTACTGGATGCACGTACAGAATACATTCAGCCGGCAGGTAATAACATAAAAATCCTAAAGAAAAATGAATCTAGGAGGAACTAAGTACAAGACAATTATGAATATACTGCAGTTCTGCAATTAAATTATTTCATGTATGCTTGAACTATTTCATAATTTTTTAAAACTTTTTACCATCCCATGGTGAAGTAGCTATTGTGCTCGAGCTGTTCATTTTTCCCTCCTTGACCTTTGTCAGAATTCTACTCTAGTCCTTATCACTCTCTCTTGCATATTTTAAAAGATAAAAAATGCTCCCAAACTGGTTTTTTCTTTCTGTAGTCAGAAGCTAGTTGTTGTTTATTTGTTATAAAGAAAATGGCTGTGCTCATGTCTTCATCCACACACTCTGGCCTATATCTTCCTATTCCCCCTCCACCGCTGCTTCCAAAAAAAGGCCTTCCCTCAGCCTTTCGATTCATGGCTCGCTCTTCTTTCTTCTACCACCAAAACGCCTGATGGTTCTGATGCTGGAAATCTGATTCTACCTATACCACTCTAGAGATCTTGTACTCTCAAAGGCCATTACTTATCATCTCCCAGTCTCATTCATATTCACTCGTTTTTTCTACCCAACCTTTAAATACGGGTTTTCCTTGAGCCTCTTCCCCCTGCCGTCTTCACAGTTTATACTCTATTCCTGAATGATCTCATCTACTGCCCAATACTGATGACTTCAAGTCTATATCTCCATTAAAGCCTCTCTCCTGTGTTCCAGACTCAAATTTCAAGCTGCTTATTTGATATTTTCCATGAGTGTTCTTCCCCAAGCCTACTATTTGTTTTCCAATAAGCTAGTGAATGGAAAACTTTTTCTCCCTTACTCTCAAAATACTTCTGACACCAGAAATGTGCGTTTTTCCCACACCAGTTACTTCTTCACAGTCTGGGTGTCTTACAATCCAATTCTGTTCTGACATTATCTACCTGGAGTTTGTGTTAGATTCCACAAGTCAAGGGTTTAGTTCCACTAGACTGCCCCTGCTTCAAATGCCAATCACAAGTTCCAGGTTGTCCCCAGTATTTCTGATCTACCAGCTAAAAATCCAGGTTCCCCCACCTCAGGTTCGATAATTTGTTTGAACAGCTCATTGCATTCAGGGAAACATTTATTTTTGTTTCCTGGTTTATTGTGTAGAGGGGTTTTGCAAAGGATACAGGTGAACAGCCAGATAAAGAGGTATATAGAATGAGGTCCAGAAGGGTCCCAAGCAGAGGAGCTTCTGTCGTGCAGTTGAGGTGTGCCACCCCCAACACATGGATGTGTCAACAACCTGAACACTCTCCAAATCCCATACTTTGGAGATCATATAGGCATGATCAATTATTAACTCAGTTTCCAGCCTGTCTCCCTTCTCCAGAGAATGAGGGGTGGGCCTGAAAGTTCCAAACTTCTAATCATGGCTTCGTCTTTCTGGTGACCAGCCCTCATCCAGGAACCCACCAAGAGTCACCTCATTAAAATGAAAGACACTCCTATCACCCAGGAAACTGCAAGGAATTCAGACACTCTGTATCAGAAACATGGGGCCAGAGACAAATATACACACACATCTATAATAATAAAAGCATAATATGCTAATTAGAACAGACAGCTGAACAACCTTCCGAATGAAGCCATGACTGCGAGGGCCGAATTTCGTGCATCGGGCCTCTAGTATATATATATATTTCCTATTATTTCACAGCTAGAAAATTTCTTAGATTTTCCTCTCTTTTATATTGAGTCAATCTAGCCCAGCCGTGGGCAAACTATGGCCCGCGGGCTGGATCCGGCCCGTTTGAAATGAATAAAACTAAAAAAAAAAGACCATACCCTTTTATGTAATGATGTTTACTTGGAATTTATATTAGTTCACACAAACACTCCATCTATGCTTTTGTTCCGGTCCAGTTTAAGAACCCATTGTGGCCCTCGAGTCAAAAAGTTTGCCCATCCCTGGTCTAGCCTATCAGTTCTCAGAGTTTCTCCTATTCTTTTCCATTCCTATTCTTGCTTTTGTTCAAGTTCTTATCAGTTCCTACCTAAACTGAAACAATAATCTAGTGTTTCGCTAATGTCTTGCTTCTCTAACCTGTTTTGCCACCAGTTATTTTCTAACAAATGTAATAATCATGTCTCTCCTCTGATTGGAAACTACTGAGTAAAATCCAAAGTTTTCCCACTTCCTTCTATTCTAGGCCTTCTGTTGGCTGACCTCTGCTTGCTTTTTCAGCTTTACTTTCTGCAACTATACCTCAATTATATTAATATCTATTATTTGCATTCTATATAGATCTTATGTGTTCCTGCCTTAGTTCATACTGTCCCCTTAGCCCCTCATGCCTTTTCTGGCTTCTCTGTTCACTAAAAAACGATAAATCATCTAATTTCATGGTAGACAGTTATTTGAGTCCAAGGCTACATTTTCTTTTTTAAAAATATATTTTATTGATTTTAGAGAGGAAGGGAGAGGGAGATAGAAACATCAATGATGAGAGAGAATCATTGATTGGCTGCCTCCTGTACGCCCCCTACTGGGGGTCGAGCTCGCAACCCAGGCATGTGCCCTTGGTCAGAATCGAACCTGGGACCCTTCAGACCGCAGGCCGACACTCTATCCATTGAGCCAAACCAGCTAGGGCTACATTTTCTTAAATGCTTAAAATCCTGAATGACATAAAAGAGCTAAAAAAACGAGCTCTTTTTTTTTTTTGCAGTCCAAATGGACCCAGCCTTTTTCTCTCTCTCTCTCTATTTCCATGTTTCTTGACTTTGCATAATTCCTAAAAGCCACAGTTTGCTATTTTAAACATTTTTGCATTTTAATTCTTGTCAGAAACATTCTTTTAAAAAAATTGTGGGATTTTAATTCGATGATGATTTTTTTTAATATTTCTTCAGTAGACCAGGTATTTAAAGTGTCATTAAAGTTTAGAATAATAAATGAAATATGATTCTTTATTGTTGGCATTTAAGCCTAAGGATTATAAATAATAATAATTAAGGAGAGGGTTGTTGGGGGGTTTTTTTTACAATATTAGGATTGTGTTTCATTTTAATCTATAGTACATGTAATTTCCTGATATGAAAGTATAACTATTTCAAGGTTGCTTGTTTGGTTTAATTCTGAGCATTATTATCTGAAATGATGTTAATAACAAGGTCCTATAACAATATAGTTTAAGAATCATCATCAAAGTGACTGTAAGGTTTAGTCATGTGGTGTTGCTTATCCCTGGAAACTTAAGGATGTTGTTGGTTTTGTGTTTTTTTAAAGTATATTTTTATTGATTTCAGAAAGGAAGGGAAAGGGAAAGAGTTAAAAACATCAATGATGAGAGTCATTGATCGGCCCTGATTGGGAATTGAGCTGTGACCTCCTGGTTCATAGGTCAGTGCTCAACCACTGAGCCACACCAGCTGGGCAGGATGTTGTTTTTTAGTGTATTGATAACTTTTAGAATTTATAGAAAGAGCTTTGTACTTTTAAAATATATATATATTATTTTTTTATTGATTTCAGAGAGGAAGGGAGAGAGAGATTAAAACATCAATAATGAGAGAGGCTCATTGATCGGCTGCCTCCTGCACGCCCCACACTGGGGATCGAGCCTGCAACCCAGTCATGTGCCCTGACCAGGAATCGAACCGTGATCTCCTGGTTCACAGGTCAAGGCTCAACCACTGAGCTACACAGGCTGGGCATAGCTTGTGTACTTTAGATGAAAAATGTTATAGTTTGGCACATAATTGGTACAATTCATGGGTTAGTTATTCTGGATAAAAGTTTGTCACTCACTAACGATAATCAGTCAAGTTATTCTGGAAGTATATGAACTATTATAGAAGGATTTTTTAAGTACTCACTAATTCTTTTTTTTATTATTATATTTATTTTTTAGAGTGAGAGAGGAAGGGGGAGAGAGAAAGAAACATTGAATTGTTTTTCTACTTATTTACACATTCATTGGTTGCTTCTTGTGTGTGCCCTGACTGAGAATCAAACCTGCAACCTTGGCATATCGGGACAATGCTCTACCCACCTGAGCTACCCTACCAGACTCACTAATTCTTTTATACCTGAAGATACTGTCCTAATCTGTGGTCACATTATAGCCACTTCCTATAATAAAGAACCTTCCTGTAATAGAAGAAGCAAGCCAAGCTCTTCAGAGATGTTTTCTTTCAGTTATCATTAGGTTAAAGCCCATCTCTCAGCCCACCACCCTCGTTTCACCCCCCCACCCCCCAACTTGGCCCAATTACTAACATATATTTTATCTTAACACTCACTTCATCCATGCAAAATTAGCACTCGCACATAGAGTAAAAGTTAGCAAAAGGGAGCTTATTTCATGTTTCCTTTTATTGACAGTGTTAAACCATGTCTTATTTTACTTTTCAGCTTGCTACCAAATCTCTTACCTTCAACAATTAATGTGGGGTTTTTTATGTGTTTGTTAAAACAGGAAAACTGTGGTATGTCTGTGTGTAATGGTAAAATATATATCCTGGGTGGAAGACGGGAAAATGGAGAAGCCACAGACACTATTCTCTGTTACGATCCTGCAACAAGCATCATCACAGGGGTAGCTGCAATGCCCAGGCCAGTGTCCTATCATGGCTGTGTGACTATCCATAGATACAATGAGAAATGCTTTAAGCTCTAACGCCAGGATGCTTCACCCAAGAAGCCACACCGATCCAAGATGAGAGGTTTCAAAAGCTCCAGAGTGGGACCTTGGCATATCTCCTTTGTGCCATATGCACAAAAAGTAAAAATAGTAATTGTGGTGCCTTTCTCCCCAAAATATTAATCTTTCAAACTGTAATAAAGCCTTCCCTGTAATTGGAAAACAAAGGGGTTTGGGTTGTTGTTGAAGATAATAGTGGTGTTGCTTGGGCTTTGAAAATGCACCTTCGTAAATATTTGTGAGAAACCTATGTGGGATAGGAAATTTCTGTCTGATGACCTTGTAGGAATTTGTGATTGGTCTCTTCATTTATGTGTGTTATCTGCAAGGCTGTATATTCCTTATTTTGTCATATAGACAGATAGAAAATTGCATGACTTAAGGCTTCATTTAGGTTGAATCATGTAATGCTTACAACACATCCTAAGGAGGAAAAATCAGTTTTCAAAATCTTTGTCACTAAAAATATATTCAAACTGATTAATTTTACTGAAAGGATTTTTTTCTGTAATTGATAAAAATGTGATGACAGCAATTTGAGTAAGATACCAAATTATTACTTCATGCTTAGAATTGCTGTCTTATATTAAACGTATTTTTGAGAAGAGGTTGGTAGAAGATAGAAAAGCAGATGCCGCTAAAATGACAGGTTACTTTCTAAGGAAAAATTAAGATCCTTTGGAAGGAAAATGACTCACTGTGCCTCTCAAAGTATTTAGCATATCATCTCTAATGCCTCTTAAAGAGGTTCCTTTTCGTGAACCTGGCAAAGGAGTTGAAATCCATTTTGTAATATTATCTTGTGAAAAGCAGGGACAGATCTTCTCCCTAGCCCAGAAGGGTTTGACCTCATTAATATGGTGCTTTGGGTGAGGACTTCTCCCCTGGTCATCCTACTTTCATGTGACCAGCTTAAGTCCTGGGAGTCTCTACAATTAAGTTGTCTTTAAAGGATAAACCAGGGCCCACCTAGCTCGGCCCATTTTTCTTTTAAAATTAACTGTCTGAGTAAACTAATGGCAGTAGTTGCAGTCTTCTAATCTCATTTGGTACCATTGTGTAAATTATTGATCAAAATTCCCAAGCTTCTATACAACAAATTGCCTTTGTCTAGTTTTACAACTCCAGTTTATAAAACTTACTAGTATTCAGGGATGAACTTAAAATTTCTTTCTAAGGCAAATGGAGTAGCAGGAGCTACAGCATAACTGACGGTTATTTCTCAGTGGACCGGTGTAATTCACAACATTGTAGGGATGTTGCGGGTCGCCTGCTATGTTTCAGCTTCCCAGGCACTGTTGTCTTCTTACATTATAATTAATATAGTCCTTGTCATAGGAGCTATGATGCAAATATATGATTGGAGTGTCACCACATTTCTGTTAAAACCAAGGTAGCAATAAAAACTTAACATTGATAAACTTATTTTTATTATCCTAGAGCAGTGATGGCGAACCTATGACAGGCGTGTCAGAGGGGTGACACGCGAACTCATTTTTTTGGTTGATTTTTCTTTGTTAAATGGCATTTAAATATATAAAATAAATATCAAAAATATAAGTCTTTGTTTTACTATGGTTGCAAATATCAAAAAATTTCTATATGTGACACGGCACCAGAGTTAAGTTAGGGTTTTTCAAAATGCTGACACGCCGAGCTCAAAAGGTTCACCATCACTGTCCTAGAGTGATAACAGAGATATCAAATAAAATATATGGCATCAACTTAAATGCTTAGCTGGAATCAGAATTCTGAGGAAAACTCTAAAAAACTTACAAATTTTTAGGGAAATTTTACTTTTCAAATCATAATTTTTAATGATATATACCTTTTTGTGGTAATTATCAGAGCAATTCAGAAAATAATTTTCTGTCATTTTAATTGAAAAATAATTGCATGTACTATTAGGATACTTGTTTTAATTTTTGAGTAAATATCTACTTTTGCATTATATCGTTTGTGTAGATAGTGAAATCTATTTAGTTCAGAAATTCTTTGCAGTATATGAGATAATGTATGAGAAAAGTGTAATTGCTGAGGATTATACAGATGATACTTGTTACTTCATGTTTATTTTTAAGATCATGCCCATTCATAAATACAGACATTTCACATAAAAAATATTTTCTCAAGGTAACTTGTATTCTGGTACTTTCATCTATTGTAAAAGTATATTAACTATTGTATTTTGATATTCATTTATTTTAATATCCATATGTTCATTGTAGTAATTTGAAATGCAATTCAATAGAACAGAATTTGTTTAAACATAGACCTCATACCAATATTGTTTAATTTTTCTCTACATAATTAAAACTACATCAATTAAGTATTCAAACCAAGAACTTAGTTATACTAGGAAATTAAAGAACTATTTTTAAAGTTACCCAAATGATATTTTAATTTTGTTTAGTTATTTATCTGCCTTTACTGATTCTTGGTAAATGATGGTATTAGCATTTTAAAAAAACAAAAAATTTGAGGATATAATTAGTATATAAAAATGGATATATCTACCAAATTGGTCAGGTTATATTCATACTGTCATCACATCATTGGCAGATTTTCTTTTGATAGGTAATGCTCATATAAGCCTTTGGGTTAGTATATATGTATATACATGTGTATGTCTGTAGAGAATATGGTCATGTACACACTTATATACTAGTACAAACACCAAGAGTTGTATAAATTTGTAATGATCAGGGAAAAAAAACACATAAATTAAAAAATAATTGACCTTAGTAAATTCCATTTCAGAAGATTTTCTTATTTGGGAATTTCTAGATTACTGTTTTACATTTAAAAGTACATGATGAGCATTAGTATGAATACTTGTATATAGCCAAAATCTACATAATACATATGGTTTTACAAGGTCAGAAAACAAAATGGAGGTGGAGATGCATTTGCTAAACCCACTCAGTGAGAAAGGGAATTGAAAGTATGTTTTGTGGATCAACAGAAAAGTACAGTTTGTTTTTTTCATGAACTTTAATCCTTTTCCATGTGTTCCTATATGTGAGTGAACAATAGAGTGGTCTAATTTTTACCACAGAAGACCTTCCTTTTCTACTCTAATCTTCTCACTGACTTGACTGCACAGGTATGAATTGGTAGCCTGTTGGATTTTAAATAACCTTTTCTTCCCTAGATAACTAAAATATAGATATTTACTCCATTTAAACAGGTGTTTAAGAAAAATGATGTAAATACTCAGGGAGGGTATTAAGTTATCATTTTTGCTTATTTGGGGGGTTCAAAGTGCCATAACTAAATAACCTTGATTCTAGAGTAAATTTAATTTGGTTCGTGATTCTAGAGTAAATTTAATTTGGTAAAGGGCTTCACACATGGCAGTGGTTGAACATTCATTCTTTTGTATTTAGGAAGATGAAAATGTTTTGTGGACTGATACATTTTCTCTTAGTGAATATGAATTGTTTATGTATCTCTACTGTCAAAAACTCTTCTTGAAACTCAGGAAAGACAAAGATTCAATTATACTACTTTTGTCAGTATGCAAACCAGGTGTGTTATGTATGGTGTGTGTTTTTTCCTGTTGTCTGGATATGGCAATAGATATTTTTTTTTTTTTTTTTAATTTCAGAGAGGAACAGAAAGGGGGAGAGAGAGAGGAAAACATCAGTGATGAGAGGGAATCATTGGTCGGCTGCCTCCTGCACGCCCCACACTGGGGATCAAGCCCACCACCCAGGCCTGTGCCCTGACCCGGAATGGAACTGTGACCTCTTGGTTCATAGGTGGATGCTCAACCACTAAGCCACCCTGGCCAGGCAATAGATTTTAATTGCTGTGAGAACCCATACATGAAAAGAAAGGGGTCAAGTTGTTCATGTGTGCCTGTTGTGTCTTGAGATATATATGTGGAAAAGACATCTACTCCAGACTGTATTTTCAAAGAATAAAAATTGCTATGTATGTGGTGCCATGTGATAAGATAATGTCTGTTAAAGGCTTCCTGTGGACAGCCTTTATTTTAGTAAACTCAAGACACCAGTTAACCTCAACATAATTTTGGCCTTATTAGAATTTGTTGTGCATTATATTAAAAGCCAGGTTTACATCACCTCAACCCATTATTCTTTTTAGTTAAGTAAATAGATTCACCATATCATGTAACCAGAATGGGGCAATTTGTTTGACCTTTAAGGCAGTAGGTTTGACTAGCTAGCTATACTTACACACCACTTGAGCCAGGAGTATGAATTGAGAATTCCAGAGACATTTTCAACATACTTCAAACATTTTAAAATATTTTATATAAATGTTTTACATTTGTGTGATTGCCTAGATATTAAATTTACTTAGTGCTAAAGATAGTCATCATACATAATTCTTTTAAACAGCATTAGTCATAACTTATTTTATATATTATTCCAAAGAAAAGAATTTTAATATTTTTAAAATGACTGCATCTGAATTTGTGCCTTGAGTTCTCCCAGCGCTATTTCAACATTTTTTCAATCTAAATAAAGCTTAATCTTAGAAAAGTTTCATATTTGTTTACTATAGAGTAAACCTCTTAAATTTTTTTTTTTCATTTCAGTCCTTGTTAATTTTTTTAATTAGCACCAACTGTGTGGTTGCTTGGCAGAATGAGAAAGGTGGTTGGGTGTTTGGAGTATTATTATATTTTTTGTTTTGTTTGGGGGCTTTTTTGTTTTGTTTTGTTTTTATACCAAGGTGCTTTTTAAGATATTCAGGAAAAAAACATCAATCTTACATTGAATAATAAGCCCTTGTAAACATCATTTGCAATATCTACATCCAATGTCAAAAAAATAAATTTTATTTTTGTTCCTTTATGTACTGTTCTTTTCTCTCTCTCCTCTCTCTCTCACGCTCTCTCTCTCTCTCTCCCCCCCCCTCCTCTCTCTCTCTCTCTCTCTCTCTCTCTCTCTCTCTCTCTCTCTCTCTCTCTCTCTCTCTCTCCAGACTTTTTCAGTTAACTTTCTGGGAAAAGTTCTTACTCTTCCTCCACCCCCACCCCCCATCACCCCTCCATGGTTTCTTCATTTAAATTTTTGTTGAAGTTTCTGGAGCTATCTGAGACAACACAATTACAGAATTTAACAGAAGTATAATATGCTTTAGAACTTGTACAGAATGACCATATGTCATTTGCCTTTAATTAGAGGCTCTAGAGTCTTCACAGTGGAGAAAAAAAGGCTTTGTATTTCTTTGTTCTCAATTCAATTGTAGCACATTAATACTTACATGTTTTGTTTAAATATATTTTGTGTATAGTATTTTTTAAAAGTTGTATCTAATAAAATGTCTTTTAACCATTATTACTTGATTATATGGGTGTATTAAATTTTGTTTACCAAAAATTTGTTGTTTTGTTTTTTGTTAATCCTCACCCGAGGATATTTTTTTCTGTTGATTTTTAGAGAGGAGAGGGAGGTTGAGAGAAAGATGCATCCACCTGAGGGAGACACATCAATTGGTTGCCTCCTGCACTCACCTCAACTGGAGATTGAATCCAAAACCCTTAGTGTGTGGGTCAACACTCTAACCACTGAGCTACCAGTCAAGGCTGTTCTATTTTATTTTAAAAATATATTTTATTGATTTTTTTACAGAGAGGAAGGGAGAGGGATAGAGAGTTAGAAACATCGATGAGAGAGAAACATCGATCAGCTGCCTCCTGCACACTCCCCACTGTGTATGTGCCTGCAACCAAGGTACATGCCCTTGACTGGAATCGAACCCGGGACCCTTGAGTCCACAGGCCGACGCTCTATCCACTGAGCCAAACTGGTCAGGGCTGTTCTATTTTATTTTAAATGTATCCAAGAGGTTGTGTGGAAAAGGGATGGAGGAAATACATATTAATATATGTGTGTATTTACTGGTGTGTTCATAAAGTAACTACAAGGATTACTTATATTTATTTTTGGTTTTTTAAAAATATATTTTTATTGATTTCAGAGAAGAAGGGAGAGGGGGAGAGAGAAACATTAATGATGAGAGAGAATCATTGATCAGCTGCCTCCTGCAACCCAGTCATATGGCCTGACCAGGAATCGAACTTTGACCTCCTGGTTCATAGGTCAGTTCTCAACCACAGAGCCATGCCAGCCAGGCAAGGATTGCTTATACTAGTATATGGAAAACCATGGATAGTGGGTAAAGAATAGGAGCCTCTTGTACTTTAAATATTCTCTGAAAAATCACCTGTACTCACCCTGCCCAGGTAGCACAGTTGGTTAGAGCCTCACTGATATGCCAAGGTTTTGGTTTCAGTTTTGCTCCCTGGTCAGGGCACATACAAGAAGAATCAACCAATGAGTACATAAATAAGTGAACAACAAATTGATGCTTCTCTCTTACTCACTTTCCCTTCCACCTTCCTTCCTTCCCTCCCTCTCAAATCAATTTTTTTAAAATCACCTGTATTCTTACTTAGAATGAGGGGGAAATGGGCTATACCTGCCTTTTGTTTCTCCTGTTTATTAACTGTTAATGGAGACAGATAAGCAAAAGGGTTGTTTTACTCCTAGTCATGTTGAGGTCTCTTTAAGTTTTACGTATTCTATGTTTGACATCTTTGGGGACCTTAGTGGCTGGAGAGAAACCACCTCCCAGGACTATATGATTTCTAGAGGCAGTAAACAACTTGGCATTGAGCCCGCCTTTCTCATATAAACCAAACAACCCCTTGTCCATACCCCCAACCACCTCCTTTAACTCACACCCCAAGCCTGTTATCCCCTTCCCTAACTCATCCTGGGGCCAGGTCACGGACAACTAAGAACAGCCCCTATGCCCCAGAGCCCAACAGAATTATTCAAATTAACCAGTACTAAACTGTTTACCCTACCCCACTTTGACTTTCTCATGGAAACCCCAATAAAGGCTCTGGCCTGTTTTCCCCTCATCCCCTTTCTGGTTCCTGACTGACGCTGGCACTTCCCTTGTGGGTGGCCCTGGGTGGCATGCCCTGCCCCTTGTTTCTAGGGGATCTGTGAGTAATAAACATCTCAATGGCACTGATTTCTTCACGTCACTCAGTCACCTTTATTAGTTAAACTCACAAATTACTTACATAAAGAGCCAGCCAAGGTCCAAGGATACCTCAAGCATATTCTGTGCATGGGGGTGGCCAGCTGGTGAAGTTTTCCCCAACATAGGCTTTCTCTGTACAGGGTTATATAGACTGCAGAAAACAGCACACAGGGCATGCAGCTGGAGGAATGTGGTTGCCTGCAAACTGTTTACAATCCACGCTCACACCTGAGAACAATTTCGGTTTGGCCATTTTTTTCCTGAAGAGTGGGCAGTCCGCCAGCTGTAAATTCTCACAGTCTGCTTACAGATGGTCTTCATCATATTCCCACAAGGTGGGAGGGGGAGTTGAGCTTGTCACACATCACTTGCTCATTTTTGAACTGTAAGAACTGTGCTGGTCTGCTGTCTCTGAAAAGTATCTCATTAAACAGGATAGGACCATTTTGAGCTGGTTCTGTGGTTAGAATTTCTGCTATTATCCTGGGTCATTTTAGCATATAGAACCCATTCCTTTGCTCTAGCCTCCTATTATTTTTACCTCTAGTCAACAAACTTTCACCCTAACTCACTCCACTAACACACAAGGCAAAGCCTTAAATCAGTTCATTATCCAGAATTACTCTTCCTATGAAACCTTAGACTCTAATGTCTTTCTGTCTTTTGCCATAGCCTTCTTTTCTTTTCATCTCTCATTCCGTGATCTTCCTTTTGATCTTATCCAGTTCTCCAATCTTCTAACATCTCTTTATGCAGGCCTCTGGATTACCCAATATCCCTTCCCAGCCTACATTCCATAATTATCACATTCCAACCACCCTCACCAGCAGGCAAAATTTCCTCACCCGTTTGATCTCCCATTCCACTTACTCTCCTTCTGCTGACATGTGTATCAACCCAATTGTTGGGCTTCTGGTAGAGAGAGCCCTGGTAGAGAAATTGAGCCCTGGTAGAGAAAATCAATTAGCTGTCAAATGATACCTCAAAAATTTTGTGATCTCCAACCTCAACAGAACAAGATGTTCTTGGCAAACCTTCAATGTGCATCTACTCTCTTCTTTTCCCTTTCTCTGTAACAGCTCACTCACTACACCCGTCTTCTCTTTTGTTCTCAGCAGTTGATCTTGCCTTCTCCTTCAAAGACTTAAAAAGGACATGAGGTAGGATCTCAACATCTTGCCCTCCCATACTTATTCCCATCCTCTCTCTTCTTCATGACTTAGGTATCCCTTCTTCATCTAAACTCTGAATTCCCCTCATTTGGCATCTTAGAAACTTCCCTCTATCTCCCTCTCTGATTTTCAACCTCTCTCTGAACGTTTTCCCAAAGCTTCTCCCATCTTTTTAAAATACATTTTTATAGATTTCAGAGAGGAAGGGAGAGGGAGAGAGAAACATCAATGATGAAAGAGAATCATCGATCAGCTGCCTCCTGCACACCCCCTACTGGGGATTGAGGCCTCAACCCCGGACATGTGCCCCAACGGGGAATAGAACCATGACCTCCTGGTTCATAGGTCAATGCTCAACCATTGAGCCACATTGGCTGGGCACCTCTCCCATCTCTAAAATACCTTCTGCTGCTCTAAATTCCCTTCTAACTACACCCACGTTTTAAAAAGTCTTTTGCCTCACTTCTTAATACACTGCAATCTGGCTCACATACACTGCTACAGAAATCACCCATGCCAAAGGCGCCAATTACATCTCTGTTGCTAAATACAAAATTCTTACCTTATTTAACTCCCTGCAAATTTGATGCTCTTTGATTATATTTTTCCTATATTGGCTACCCTTACACTTTTCCTTTTACTTTTATGGGCTTTTCCTCACTCCTAAATCCTCAATCATCAGGCTTTCTTCTTATCCTGCAGAAAATTACCCTAGGTAACTTTATCCACTTCCATGGCCCCAGTTATGACTATAGTTGATGATTCCTAAGTAAATCAGTCAAGACATTTGATACACACAACAATGATCTTTAAGCAGAAATAATCGAAAGAACATCCATGCCCATCCGCCATAACTGCTAATGTAACTTTACTTCTTGATCAAAATCCCTGGCAGGCCTGGCCAGTGTGGCTCAATGGTTGAGCATTGACCTATGAACCAAGATATCACAGTTTGTGTGGTACATCTACACGATGGAATACTATGCTGCTGTAAAAAGGAAGGAACTCTTACCATTTGCAACGTCATGGATGGAACTGGAGAGCATTATGCTAAGTGAAATAAGCCAGTCAATAAAGGAAAAATACCACATGATCTCACTCATTCGTGGACAATAGAGACCATTATAAACTTTTGAACAACAATAGATACAGAGGCAGAGCTGCCTCAAACAGATTGTCGAGCTGCAGCGGGAAGGCCGGGGAGGGTTGGGGGGCAGGAGGTAGGGGGGTAAGAGATCAACTAAAGGACTTGTATGCATGCATATAAGCATAACCAATGGACATAAGACACTGGGTGATAGGGGAGGCTAGGGGACTGTCTAGGGCGGGGGGATAAAATGGATACATATGTAATACCCTTTGTAATACTTTAAGCAATAAAAAAAAAAAAAAAAAAAAAAAAAGATATCACAGTTTGATTCCCATCAAGGCCCATGCCAGGCTGGCAGGCTCAATCCCCAGTAGGGAGCATGAAGGAGGCAACTGATCAAGATTCTCATCGATGATGTTTCTATCTCTCCCTTCCTCTGTCTGAAATCAATGAAAACATATTTAAAAAGAAAATAAAGGTATCCCTGGTGGAAATAACTGGGTGACTCTAGTTCATATACCTGGCTGGCTGCTAAGGGCCTGGGAGAGAGATCTGAAGTTTTCAGGGAGAGGAAGGCTTTGCTTCTTGCCAAAATAAATACAATATGGAATTCCCCAAATCCTGGGTGTGTAGGGGGTGGGGAGGAATGCTACAGGAGCTTATCTATCTCTGTGCCTTGGCTTCCTTCTGCTGGAATCCCTGGCCTCTAGCTATCTCCCATATTCTCAGAGAGAGCTAAAATTCATTTCCTCAGGGCAGCTTTTGTGAACGTCCTCTTTCCACACCAGTCTGAGTTAAATAAGCTCCGGTGTGCTCCCATCATCCACTCTATATACCTCTGTCAGCGAACTTTTCTGTTTACTTGACTCTTTTTTTAAAATACATGTTTATTGATTTCAGAGAGGAAGGGAGAGAGAGAGAGAGATAGAAACATCCCTGATGAGAGAGAATCATGGATCGGCTGCCTCCTGCAAGTCCCCCACTGGGGAACGAGCCCACAACCCAGACATGTGCCCTTGACGGGAATTGAACCTGGGGCATTTCAGTTCGCAGGCCGAGGCTCTAAACGCTCAGCCAAACCGGCTAGGGCTACTTGACTCTTTACCTCCCTCTCTGAGACTATGGACTCTTCAAAGTGAGATGAGGGCCAAGAATCTCTAGCCTAGAAATCAGTTTGGGAGAAAGGATCAGCTGGGGTAAGATAACTTAGTGGATAGTTTCAGAAAGCTCAAGGTCGCTGAAAAGGGAAAGGAGACAGAAAATGGCTAAAAAGTAGAGTACCAATGACAAATGGCCTACTTTGACTTTGCCTAGAACTGAAAAGTCTCATCAATATTTGTTAAATCATTTCTAATGATTTCCTGGCATCGTATATAACAGATAGTGACTTTCCTTGACCTTGTCATTAAGTTTTGGGTTTCTGTCTAAATTTAGGTTCAGTAGCAACCTTCTGTTTGGTTCTGAGTCCAGCTCAAATGCTACCTTGTCTAAGAAGCCTCCTGATTCCCCAAGTGGGTTTATTTTTCACTCTTTGAGAACAAGAACCAAGTCTATCTTTTCATCCTAACTCTGTCCCCAGGACCTGGCAAAATGCCTGGAACAGAGTAGGTAATGGATATTTATTTGACTGATAATCACTATGGGAAGCAGAAGAGATGTGTTTTTTATAAAGGGGGGGAGGGGGACAGGGTAAATTATAAAGTCTCTAAAGTCCTTTAGTGATCCCCGGTTTGGGTCACAGCTACTGCCTCTCTTGTTATGCTAAGTGGAAGTAGTATGGGATTGCTACCCAATCTTCTATTCCTGACTTACTCTGCTACTGCTCCCCTAACCCCTACCTGTACCCCAACATCTGCATAGTTAGTAAAATGTGTATAGGTGGGTTAATTAGATGATATATAAATTATATCTCAATAAAGCTGTGACATTTTTTTAAATGCTGTATAAACTCTTTTCTTCAAGAAACCCATCCTACCCAAAGTTGCTATGAGAACTGGAGTTGTCAGTGAGGAAAAGAATTTTTTTTTCCTTGTCTCAGTGTGTAATTTTCATCCTTGATGCCTAGAGACAATAGTGTTAGGGGCAGAAATAGACTAGTGGGGCCCTAACCGGTTTGGCTCAGTGGATGGAGCGTAGGCTCGAGGACTGAAGGGTCCCAGGTTCGATTCCGGTCAAGGGCATGTACCTTGGTTGCGGGCACATCCCCAGTAGGGGGTGTGCAGGAGGCAACTGATCGATGTTTCTCTCTCATCGATGTTTCTCTCTCATCGATGTTTCTAACTCTCTATCCCTCTCCCTTCCTCTCTGTAAAAAATCAATTAAAAAATGTATTTAAAAAAAAAGAAATAGACTAGTGGGGACTAGCTATAGTTGCAAGAAATATTAATCATGCTCTGTTGACTGTGATTGTTTTGTTCTGATTAAAGAAAGCACATTCTGACCTGGCTGGGCATTGTATTCCCCGCTTCCTCCCCCCTCCACTCCCATCCCCCACCCCCACCCCCACCCCTGCCAACCGAGCAAACCTGTCTGCATTACCTGTAATCTGGAACCATTTTACCCATTCTTATTCCTCTTGCCTACTTCGCCATGCCTGTAATACCCATTTGTATTCCTTTTGCATACCCATTCTTATTCCCACTTCCCCATGTAATCTTTGTCCTTCTACCCAATAGAAGCAGCTGGCTTATGGGGGGAGAGGGTAAGAAGGGGAGGCAGGATGGCCTGCTGCTTTCCCATGCTGCCAGCATTATTGGAATAAACGCTCAGACATGATTCAACCCTGTCTCTGCTTAATTGGCTCAAGTAGCGACAGGCAGCCCTGACCTACTAGTTGTCCAGTTTCAAAGGGACTTTACCTTACACAAACAGGGAGACAGAACTATGGATGGATGATGGCGATACTATTTGTCAAGACCTGTAATAGAGAGACAATTGGTATAGTGGAGCTGAGAAGGCTGAAAGGCTAATTCCAATGTACCCCCTATAGTTGGGGGGCTAGCAATCTGAATCTGTGCCAGCAACTTAATGTACATTCTCGGTAACTTATATTTAAGTCACTGCCCCTTTCTCCAGAATCTGGTCTTGCAAGACCTGTTACCTAAATGCTCACATTTCACAGAGGCCATAAACCATGAACCGTACACAATCCCTGGAGGGGGTTATCAACGCTGGCGCCAGGCCCTTAGATATTATCTCAAGACCCCCATCCCAACCCACGGGGCTTTTTGCAAAGCCCGCAAAAGCTCCAGAAGTCCCCATCCATATTTGGGGGACAAAGAAACCAAAAGGAGATAAAAGAAGGGCTTTCACCCTATTGGTTTCCTCAGACTTTGGAGGCAACTCCTCTGAGACCGCCGGCATAATAAAGCTGAGTAACTCCATTTCTCTAAGCGTTGCTTGGGTTTCTTCGGTCTTCTACAACAGGGCAAGCACAGATTTTGAAGCCAGATGGCCCTGGGTTTGAATACAAGCTCAGCTACTACTGGCCTCCACTTCCTCTTTTATCATTTGTAGACATGTTATGGGTTGGCTCAACGAGATAGACCACTGACTCAGAATTTAAATTTAAGAGCCTTTTATTAAGCTGGCCAGCTGACCACAGCGCCTATCTCCCCCTCTGGGAGATTCGGAGCATGTGGCAGAGATCAAGGGTGCAGTATGATCCTTTATAGCACAACAGTGTTACCTTAGAAGTTCATGGAAAGTTCATAAGCACAAAGGGGGGGTAAACAGAGTCACACCTGGCTGGAGCGTATCATAACACATTGTTTTTCTAAAACAATCTAGCAATTTTTCTTCTATGGTTCCTAACCCTGACACAATCCTCCATACGTCAGTCCCCCCTCCCAGCACATTCTGTAACATTCTGTAACCCTTCCATGCCGCAGTCCCTCACCCTAGCACAGACAGTGATGATGATCCCTAGGCCTGTTGAAGAATTCAAAAGAAATACTGTCATCAAAGAATCTATCACAGTGGACAAGGCCTTGCACAGCAGTAAGTACTTCTCACACCTCAGTAAGCACAAAAGTCACCTGGGGATCCTGTAAGCTGCAGATTCTGATTCAGTAGCTCTGAGGTGGGCCCTGAGATCTGCATATCTAACAAGCTCCCAGGTGATGTCTCTCCTGTTGGTTGAGGGCCACAGTTTAGCAAAAGTATGACGTGCCAATGGAGTGTAGAGGAGAAGGCAGGAAATTAATTCTTCAGGAGAAAGAAATCTAGACCTTGACTTTGCAAAAAGTGGGAGGTGACTTGGGAAATAACAAGGAATGCGGTGAATAGCCACCAGACTGGGAAGATGAATTGTAAATGATCTTAAACTTGATCATAATGAGTTTTAATTTTAGCCTGAACCAGTGGTTCTTAAAGCGTGGTCCTTGATCAGCATCATCCCCAAAGTTGTTAAAAATGCACATTTTAGGACCTACCCCCAGACCTACTGAATCAGAAACTCTGAAGGAGGAATCCAGCAATCTGTGTTTGAACAAGTCCTTCAGGTAATGCTAATGAACTGTAACATTTGAGAACCACAGGTCTTAGGCAATGGAGGGTGGGGGCACTGGGAGGTGTTTTAAATAGTAGAGGGAAGCGATCAGATCAGTGTTGTAGAAAGGTGACCCCTGTCCTAGGAGGCAGGTAGCATGACCAATTAGGAAGAAAGGGCAGGAAACCAGGAGTCATACAGGAATGTGCTTGTCTGCAAATAACAGAAAGCCTGAACTCAAGG
Organism: Myotis daubentonii; assembly: GCF_963259705.1. Taxonomy (NCBI): domain Eukaryota; kingdom Metazoa; phylum Chordata; class Mammalia; order Chiroptera; family Vespertilionidae; genus Myotis; species Myotis daubentonii. The sequence goes on from NC_081842.1 coordinate 42,682,692, forward strand.
TGTTTAAACAAATGAGTGATATTTTTCTTACACAGCAAGTTGGCAGTCCAGGCCTGGTACTAAGGCTCCAAACTGCCCTCGAACACCCAGGCTCCGGCTTCCCTCCTCCCTACCATGTTGGCTCGTGATCTCATGGCCAAAGGATGGATGCTGTTTCTTCAGGTATCACATCCAAATTCAAGGTAGAAAAAAGGGGACTGAGGGGCAAAGGCAGGACTAGTTACAACCCTCCACTTCCTTTGGGAGACTCTTTTTTATTCATTGAACTTGTGGTTTCATTTTCTTGAGCCACATGGTCACTCCTGGCTGCAAGGGAGGGTAGGAGATGGAGTGTTTAACTTTCAATCTTCTATAGAAGGAAGAAGGGTTGGGAAAGGATGTGAAGTCTGCCAAGCTGACGTGTATGCCACGTCTTCTTATAACTCTAAAGTTATAAGAAGAGAGATGGGATGGTTGAAAGCAGGAGAGGAGAGGCACAGCTTACCTTATGTTATTGCATAAATAAGTCCTTTATACAAAAATATAAATGTCACCCTAGCCAGTTTGGCTCAGTGGATAGAGTGTCAGCCTGCAGCCTGTGGGCTTGATCTGGCTGTGGGCTTGATCCCCAGTGGGGGCGTGCAGGAGTGAGCCAATCAATGATTTTCTCTAATCATTGGTATTTTTTAAAATATAATTTATTGATTTTTTTACAGAGAGGAAGGAAGAGGGATAGAGTCAGAAACATTGATGAGAGAGAAACACCAATCAGCTGCCTCCTGCATGCCCTCTACTGGGGATGTGCCCGCAACCAAGGTACATGCTCTTGACTGGAATCGAACCTGGGACCCTTCAGTCCGCAAGCCGACACTCTGTCCACTGAGCAAAACCAGTCAGGGCATCATTGGTATTTCTATCTCTCCCTCTCCCTTCCTCTCTGAAGTCAATAAAAAAATATTTTTTAAAAAAAATATATACATAAATGTCAACATTGTACAAGCAGTATACAATTAAAGTTCAAAAAGCATTTTCCCCAGCTATCATACCCCTTATTTTTATTTGTTTTACTTTAAAACTGATTGCCTGTATTTGGGGCCCTGGAGATCCAAAGTCATTCTACACAGAAACTGTGACTTCTTTTTTTTTTTTTAAATGCATTTTATTGATTTTTTACAGAGAGGAAGGGAGAGGGATAGGGAGTCAGAAACATCGATAAGAGAGAAACATCGATCAGCTGCCTCCTGCACACCCCCCACAGGGGATGTGCCCTCAACCAAGGTACATGCCCTTGACCAGAATCGAACCTGGGACCCTTCAGTCCGCAGGCCGACGCTCTATCCACTCTGCCAAACCGGCTAGGGTGAAACTGTGACTTCTTAATCTTATGTACAATGAATAGTAAATAAGGCAGCAGGGAAAATTACCTGACAGTTTCCCCTCCTTTTGTTCCTTTTATAATAAAAACAATTCTTCTCCTAGCACATTTATGACTATTCTGGCATTATTGCTGCTCAGCTGGGGAACAGCAAACCTGGATGGGTTTACTCTGAATATCTGAATAAGACATTTTACAAGCATAGAAGGAGAAACATAATGGTCATACAAAGTATGAGTTTGGAGATGTTTGGAGAAAATAAAAGTTATTATACATGTGGCATGTCTTACTGCCAAGGTCAATTTATAGAAGACTAGAGGCTTGGTGAATGAAATTCATGCACTGAAAGAGGGGGGTGGGTGTCCCCTCAGCCTGGTTTGTGCTCTCTTGCAGTCTGGGAGCCCTCAGGGGATATCCGACTGATGGCTTAGGCTGTCAATGAGACATCCTTAGCACTGCCGCAGAGGGAGGAGAGGCTCCTGCCACTGCCTCTGCACTCGCCAGTGGTGAGCCTGGCTTCTGGTGGAGCGTTGCTCCCCTGTGGGAGCACACTGACCACCAGGGAGCAGCTCCTGCATTAAGCGTGGTGGTCAGTGCACGTCACAGAGACCGGTTGTTCTGCCATTTGTTCTATTTGCATATTAGCCTTTTATTATAAAGGATTATTCATCCCAATTAAAATCCTCTGTTTACTTACATTTGAGGAATCTGAGGATTGACTACAGGGGCAAAGTCCCACAATTTGCCATTGGGTGGCCCATTGTGAGGATAGAATAGGATTGCTAACATCAGGGTCAATAGGATAGCACTCTGGTTAGTAATTGATTTTTGAAACCTGGTATATGCAACATTGTTTGTTTTGGCTCAGTTTAGGCCACCAGAGATCTTTTATTTGGGAATGAAGGCTATTTATAGCCAGGACTGTACTTCTTGATTAAGGGCATGGGGCGGGGTGGGGGGTGGGGGGGGGGGCAGTTCTGGAACAGAAGGGCCATCAATGAGGAAACCAGGAAGAGATCACAATAAAACCTAGCAGAGGATAATACAAGTAAATACCATCATGGAAATTAAAGGCTATAAGAAATTCTGTCAGCAAATAAATAAGCTCAGTACTAGTGCTGTTGTTTATCTTTCATAACAGAGAACTGTAGTGTGGAAGTCCAATTTAAAAATAATTAGGGGGTGGGAGTCCCGGGGAGAGGTCAATGGGGGAAAAAGGAGACATATGTAATACTTTATTTTTATTTATTTTAAATCCTCACCTGAAGATATTTTTCTATTGATTTTTAGAGAGAATGGAAGAGAGAAGGAAAGACAGAGAGAAATATCGATGCAAGAGAAACACATTGATTGGTTGCCTCCTGCATGCACCCCGACCAGGGTCCAGGCTGGGGAGGAGCCTGCAACCGAGGTATGTGCCCTTGACTGGAATCAAACCCGGGACCCTTCAGTCCACAGGCTGACGCTCTATCCACTGAGCCAAATTGGCTAGGGCAACAAATGTAATTAATACTTTAAACAATAAAGAATTAAAGAAAAAATAAAACTACCATTATCTGAAAAAATAAATAAATAAAAACAATTAAATGAAGATATCTCAGTACTGGATTAGCTGGGCACCTAAAAGCTGATTACATATATAAGGAAATGTAACCAAATTAAAATAAAAAGTCTTCAGTTTTTAAAAATTTGACCCGGAAGTTTAAGTAGAGCTGGTTTTGTATGCTCCCCTTTTTACATTGTCTATGTTCCATCAGAAACAACTCACATTACAGCTGACGTTTTATATTTATTTTACCTTTACAAGTAATTTCAGACATTTTGAGCCTATGCCCAGAGGCCTCTTTTTAAAAATATTTTTAACAACTTTATTAATTCATGTGTTTGTTATGAATATTCCTGGACAAATTTTGTGTGTACATATGGTTTTGCCTCTCCGGGTATCTGCCTAGGACTTAATTAACTGCTGGGTCATATGGCAACTCTGTGGAACTGCTAGGCTATTTGCCAAAGTGGCTACACCCTCTTACATTCCCACCAGCAATGTGTGAGAGGTCCAATTTCTCCACATATAGAGGCTTCGTTTTTATATGAAACTGTGGACAGAAAAAAAAGGTGTTCTATGGAAAGTAACCTCACAGGGTGATCTGATCATGAATTCCTAGCTGGGCAGGTCATGGTGGGTAGTCATGGCCCAGGCATGTAACTTCTGTAGTGAAAGGTTTTAAGCCCCCAGGTGTGCATCTAGGTTAACACCCCTTTGAAATATCAGAAGTAACATCCCTCGAAGGAGGTATTAACCCTCAAGAGCGCACATAATCTTGTTCACAACCCTGTAATCCAATCCCCACTTTGCTTTCTCCCACCTTCCTTGCACCCTCTTTTAAATTTCAAATGTATAAAAGAAACTGCAAAACTGTTATTCTGAGGAGCATTTGAGATCTTGCTCCCCAGCATATGTCATCAGTTTGGCTCAAATAAACTCATTAAAAATTTTCTACAGGTTTGCCCTGACCCGTGTGGCTCATTTGATTGAGTGTAGTCCCATACACTGCTTCTATTCCTGGTTGAGGTGCCCCAGTTGCTGTTTCTCTTTCACATGGCAGGGCAGCCGATTGATAGTTCTCTTTCACATTGATGTTTCTCTCCCTCTCCCTTTCTCTCTCTTTAAAAAATCAATTTAAAAAAGTAAAATAAAATCCTCACCAGGCCAGCATGGCTCAGTGGTTGAGAATCGACCTATGGACTAGGAAGTCATGTGTTTGATTCCTGGTCAGGGCACCTGCCCAGGTTGTGGGGTGTGCAGGAGGCAGCTGATCAATGATTCTCTCTTATCATTAATCTTTCTCTCTTTCCCTCTCCCTTCCTCTCTGAAATCAATAAAAAAAATATATTTTTTTAAAAATTCTCTATAGGTTTGAATGTTTCTTATATCAACAAAACAAACAGAGAACTCAACCAGTTCCAGCCATGGGAAGTTTCCTTTCAGGGAAAATATCTTTTTTTTTTAAATGAGTGGAAACATGTCTTGCATCATCTCCCCCATTCCCAAAGTCTGTGTTCCTTGGTGACTGTACAATCCACAGGAGGAGAAGCATAATACATGGCTTCTTTGTGGTTAAGGTAGGGTCCAATAAGATCTACCAGGGTGGAATATTGAAACATGGGGTTTGGGGTACAGACTTTTCTTCTCATGGGTTCTTGTCCTCACAAAGTTTAAAGAATAAACTCACACACCAAAAGGCTTCTTTAATAAAAAATGTAGAAGTTTATTGGAAGTAGATACAAACTCCATCTGGGCAGGGGTGTCCCCAAAGGGGACCCCAGGGAAAGGGGCCTCCCAATGGGAAAAGCGTTCTCTCTCTCTTTCTCTAATGGGAAAATTTAAAAATCCTGCCTCATGTCCCTTTGTCTCCAGTTTATGTATGCTGCAGTTCTTTGTTTGAACCTGACCCTTTCTTATTGGTCCCTTTCCTTAATTTGGGACCCCCATGTTTTCCTCATTGGTCATTCTCCAACATAGAATTAGTTTTCAAAGCTCAGAGCCCACGTGGTGCCCTCCTCTTTCTCCCCACCTTATTCTGCTGGTTGGAGTTGGCCTTTGAGCTCCCAGCTGCTCAGGCCAGAGATACCCCTATCCTTGGCTTACGGCTGTTTTAATTGCTCAGGCCAGAGATACCCGTCTGTCTTTGGTTTATAGCCGTTTCAATTGCTTAGGCCAGAAATGTTTCCATTTGCCTGGACCCTCTCTTCCTGTGGCATTTCTCTATCCTCTGTATAAAATAAGCACCCTTGTGTCTTCAAGCCTCCATCTATGCATTCCTCCCAATGGGCCCTTCTTATTCCCTAAACCTTGCTAATGAAGCTAGCTAGCTAACCCTTTCAATATGGTTTTTCCCAAAATCCAAATAGGCCTAACAAACGTTTGGTTTCTTGTTTGGACCTGGCTGGGGACAATCATTTATTTTTAACTATCCAAATGTAATTCCCAGGCACTAATTTAAGTTTGCTTGAGGCTGTAAATAAGTGAGACTCTCATTTTACAGGTCTAATTAGTATCGGCATCCTGGTAGGGGAACCTCATTACCTTAAGGGCTCCAGGAGTCAGGTTCCTGCTAATCTTAGGAAGAATGGTTGGTCTTCCTAACCTGGGGCCTGGAAATCTCTGGTCAGTTGAGCAACAGTTTTCCGTCTGAGCCAGCTTCCCCTTCCCACTCAGGCCAAGCTTTGCATCCACCACCCTTCTCAGGCTTTCCTTCCCGTTTCTCTGATGCAAGAAGCTATTTGCCAGCAATCGCCAGTGTGAGGCTCCCCCAAACTACTGGCTCCTTTTCCTAGGTCAGTGTCAACACTCCTGGAACCTCCCCCAACCACCCCCTGTCCCCACTCTTACCCCAACCCACCCCCCACCCTATTCCACTCCCCACCTCCTCCACCTCCAGTGACTGTACTGTGAATAATGCCTGAGGAGGCCTGGCTAAGGAGGGGCCTGAAATCCAACCTCCAGCCACTTGCCCAGCTGTGTGCCCCAGCACAGGTCTTTCTGCTTGAAGGATAGGGTGGCTATTTCTCATGTGCCATTTGACTGAGCAGGGACTTCCTCCCAGTTCATTACCAAGTCTCTCTGTATTTTATCCCCAGTTGCTGAATCTATCCACTTCCCTCCATCTCCACTGTCCAGTGGGAGCCATTCTCCTATTTCACCTGGGCAATTGAAATTGCTTTCCAACTGTCTGAATGCCTTTTTCTTTCTTTTAATTGATTTTAAAGAGAGAGAGAGGAAGGGAGAGAAACATTGATTTGTTGTTCTACTTATTTATGCATTCATTGGTTGATTCTTTTTTTTTAATTAAAATCTTTTTTTAATATATTTTGATTTTTTACAGAGAGAAAGAGAGAGGGATAGAGTTAGAAACATCGATGAGAAAGAAACATCGATCAGCTGCTTCCTGCACACCCCCTACTGGGTATGTGCCCACAACCAAGGTACATGCCCTTGACCAGAATCGAACCTGGGACCTTGCAGTCTGTAAGCCAATGCTCTATCCATTGAGCCAAACCAGTTAGGGCAATTGGTTGATTCTTGTATGTGCCCTGAGGTAGCAGGAGGATGCTCCAACCAACTGAGCTATCTGGCAGGGAGTGATCTATTTAACACTTAACACTCTTGATGACTTCCTGTTTTCTTACAATAAAGATCAAAATCTTAATGCCACTTCCTGTGTGATCTTGCCTCTAACTCAGCCCCATCCCAGCCATTTTGCTCTTGCTTAGGTTACCTTGTGTTAGGGTTGTCAAAGGAGGAACACAGGAAACCAAAAGTGATAAGGAATTATAAATGTATTAGGTCATCTGGAAAGCCAGATGGGCTGAACCCCAAAACGGCACCAGCACCCAGGGACGGGAGTCAGAGATTTTAAGGGACTCTAGGTGGGGTTTTTCTGGGTGGAGAATTCTCTAGGTGGGTCCGAATCCTGGGAAGGTCCAGAGGGGAAGGGTAATGGTTTTAGCATTTAGCATTTAGCCAAGTGGAATGTGGTCTAGCAAGTGGAATGAGGTCTAAAGGAAAGGGAATGTTCCTGTGAATTGGTCTAAAGGTCAGTTCCCAGGGGAGGGGGTGTCGATTCAATGATTTGATCAGACCTAACACCCTGGACTTCTCTTACTTTGTCTTAGGCTTTATCATGACCCACAGCTCCTACTGCTTCAGGTTTCATTTCATATTTTTTTCAGGGAGGACTTTTCTACTTCCACTTTGCAGCACCCTGTCCTTTTCCTTAGTAGAGCTTATCTGTTATTGAAATGGACACATTGCATGCACATGTATAAAGATCTGTAGCTATGTTATTTCTCTTTAAATACGCAAGCTTTCTCATGGGCTCTAATTCCTACTGGGGACTGGGCTCAACTTAAACTTGCCTATTAAAGTTATCTGGTCTTAAACAGTCTCATTTGGGGTAAATATTTAGTCAATTCAAAGATGCAGTCCTGCCAGAACGTTCCCCTCCCCCTCTTGACTTCCCACTATGGCTTGTGGGATCACAGGGAAGCTTCAAGAAAGTGACAGGAGCTGGAAGCTGTAGCCTGGGTCCTCACTGGCCTCTGCTCCCTAGTCACTCCTGGTCACCATGGCCCTGCTGGCATCAGCTGCTGAGCTTGTTGACCTAAACCCCAGTCAATTACTGGCCCTCTTATTCGTTCACTCATCAACTACTTTTTGAGTTCATACTATGCACCGGGCTTGCTATTGGAGATCAAAGTAAATTTGTTAAGACATGTTTATTAAACCCTAGAGCCCGGTGCACGAAATTCGTGCAGGGGGGGGGGGGAGGGTGTCCCTCAGCTCAGCCTGCACCCTCTCCAACCCAGGACTGCTGGCTCCCAACTGCTCGCCTGCCTGCCTGATTGCCCCTAAACGCTTCTGCCTGCCAGCCTGACCACCCCCTAACCACTCCCCTGTCAGGCTGATCAATGCCTAACTGCTCCCCTGCAGGCCCGATTGCCCCCAACTGCCCTCCCCTGCTGGCCTGGTTGCCTCCAACTGCCCTCCCCTGCAGGCCTGGATCCCCTCCAATTGCCCTCCCCTGCTGGCCTGGTCGCCCCTAACTGCCCTCCCCTGAAGGCCTGGTTGCCCCCAACTGCCCTCCCCTGCTGGCCTGATCGCCCCCAACTGCCCTCCCCTGCCAGCCTGGTCCCCCCCAACTGCCCTCCCCTGCTGGCCTGATTGCCCCCAACTGCCCTCCCCTGCAGGCCTGGGTCCCCTCCAATTGCCCTCCCTGCAGGCCTGGTTGCCCCTAACTGCTTTCCCCTGCTGGCCTGGTCCCCCCCAACTGCCCTCCCCTGCTGGCCTGATTGCCCCTAACTGCCCTCCCCTGCTGGCTGGTCGCCCCCAACTGTCCTCCCTGCCAGTCATCTTTGACCACATGGGGGCGGCCATCTTGTGTGTTGGAGTGATGGTCAATTTGCATATTACCTCTTTATTATATAGGAGGATTAAATACATCCAAAAAGTTGACAACATATGTAAAATATAAATCAATTGCAAAGTGAACCCTCTCTAAGCCTACCACCCATCTCCAGTGGTAAATCCTATATAATAAAAGCCTAATATGCAAATTGTCCCCTAGACCAGGAGTTGGACCAGGGGGTGGGGCAGCTGGCCAACCACCTGCAGTGCCTCCTCCCTCCCCTGCCAGCCACTCGATCTGCCCCCGGGCAGGCTGGCAGGACCCCACCCATGCATGAATTCGTGCAGCAGGCCTCTAGTCTTTACATAATGAGAACAGATGAAAGGGGGACAGGACAGAAACAGATCCCTGGAGACCAGTTGTGAGGCTAGAGGAGCCTTGAGCAGAGAGATGAAGGGGTTTGGGCAGGGTGGTACAGGGCAAGAGAAGGGTAGGGTCGGCTCAAGAGATATTTAAGAGGAAACCTGGATTTGCTGGATTGTCACTAGCTAGTTGTGCCACCTAGACTTTCCAAGCCTCCGTTTCTGCATCTGTAAAGTAGGCTGGTAATAACTACAGTGATTTGTATTCCTAGCACAAAGCTTGGTACAAGAGGACACACAAAGACCACAGCCACTGTTGTCAACACTGCACTAGGTAAACTTCATAAATGCTGGCAGAATGAATATTCTGTCCAACTTGGAGCTGGAACCTTCCATTTCCTTCTAGAAAGGGAAACGATAACTGATGGTAAGTCTGCCTTTACTAAAGCCCCTACTTCCAGGAAAAGTGGCAGCGCGGGCCTGGGTCTGAGTCCGGGCCAGCCCCGCCCCCTCCAGGCCCCGCCCCATTCCAGCGAGCCCCGCCCCCAGACCCCGCCCCCATTCCAGCGAGCCCCGCCTCCAGGCCGCGCGCGGCGCCGCTGCCGCCTCCGCGCGCGCCCCGCCCCTGCTGGTGACGTGCGGGCCGAGCTTACCGGGCGGGCTCCACCAAGCCTTGTGCTTCCGCGGGCTCCGGGGTCGCCGGGGCTTCGTGGCGCGGGGGTCTGTGCGGGGTTCCGCCTGCTCCCTCACCTTCCCCGTGCGGTCCCGTGGCTTCCCGCTTGGCCTGCGTTCCGCCGGAGACCAGGGAAAGGGTGAGTGTTGGCGGGAGCAGGATGGGACCGGCGGGGAGCGCGCTCCGCTCTCGGGGCCTTGTCTGGGCGGGGGCGGCGCGGGCACGTGCGCGCCCCTCCCCCACCCCGCCGCCCCCGGTGCCGAGGGGGGGAGGCCGCGGGTGAGCGTGGAAAGGAGAGGACCTGGAGGAGGAGCCTGGATCCAGGGAGTGTGTGTGTGTGTGTGTGTGTGTGTGTGTGTGTGTGTGTGTCCGGGGAGTCCCCGAGCGGGAACCCGGAATTTGGGTCTGTGTGGGGGAGGTTCCTTTCCCAGGGGCCCAGCGCTCGCCGAGGGGATGGGGGCCCCGGGAGCCCCCGGAGCCGGAGCTCTCGGGAGGGTGAGCTCGGAGGCCTGTGGTGGTTGGAGACCCGGTTTGGCCCCAGCGTTAGCAAATTGTGGCTTTCCCAGCGGGAGTCCTGGAGTCTCCCTCCAACCTGTCGCCTCTCCCCCCGCCCCCCTCCGCGAAGGATGCGTGGGGTTTGGAAAGGCTGGGGCATTCCAGGAATGCGCCCCGGTTCCGGCGGAGGGGGTGCGGGGCCGCGCGGGCCGCAGGGGGCTCGGGAGAGGGAGTGCTTGGAAGGAGGGCTGCTGCGGTGGGCTGTGGCCAGATTGCAGAAGACAATGAAGTTGATATCATCACATGTTTCCCCTGTTATGAATGTAATTCTGTTAAAAAATAGAAAGCAGAGGAGTAAAGTATCACCAATAAATCTTAGAAGTTTGATCGATGTTTGCTACTATTTTCATCTACGCTTATAACCGAGATTACCTACAATTTTCCATTCCGTTTTCTAGTTATCATGCAAAATGCGATGTAAGTAGTAGTACTCAGGAACATAATTTCCTCTTTTTTTTACATGTTTTTTTTCCTTATTGATTAAGGTATTACATATGTGTCCTTATCCCCCCAATTTCCTCTTTCTTAATAAGCAAGTAGCAAGTATTCATCACAGAAAATTTTAAGAATACAAGCAAAGCGAGAGAAAGTACCCATAGTTTCCCGGTCTACAGAGATTATCATCGCGTGTGTAATTTTTGGCTGTGTATTTTCTTTTCAAAGATAGGAGCAAATGATGCCCTGATTAGGAATTCAGTTTTTATGGGACTCTTTTGAAGGTTTTAAGTAGGATCACAATTCGGCTGCTGTGTGGAGACCAGTTAGGACAGTGGTCGGCAAACTCAGTCAACAGAGCCAAATATCAACAGTACAACGATTGAAATTTCTTTTGAGAGCCAAATTTTTTAAACTTAAACTATATAGGTAGGTACATTGTTATTAACTTAATTAGGGTACTCCTAAGCTGGCCTTTGCTAAAAACATCCTCAATCTGATTGAGGTACGTTCGCTGAGGTCAACCCCTTCCAACTCTCCCATCCACACTCGTCTTGTTTCATCTATCTCCTTTCCGAAAACCGACTTCTGCACATGGGCCACGAAGTTTCAGTCGCGCTGTACGTGCACGCCTGCACGTGGTATTTTGTGGAAGAGCCTCGCTCAAGGGGCCAAAGAGCCGCATGTGGCTTGCGAGCCGCGGTTTGCCGACCACTTGAGTTAGGATGCTGTTTGCAGTACCTTGAACTAGGTCCATGACAGTGGAAATAGAGAAGGGTAGAAAGATTAAAAAGATATCTTGGAGCCCTGGCCTGTGTGGCTCAGTTGGTTGAGTACCGAAGGGTTGCTGGTTCAATTCCCAATGGGGGCACATGCCTGGGTTTTGGGTGATCTCTGGGAGTAGTGGAGGGGGGCTTTGATGTGGGGGTTACTGATTGATGTTTCTCTCTCTCTAAAATAAATTAAAAACATTAACGTTTTTCTTTTCTTTTTTTAAATATATTTTATTGATTTTTTACAGAGAGGAAGGGAGAGGGATAGAGAGTTAGAAACATTGATGAGGGAGAAACATCGATCAGCTGCCTCCTGCACACTCCCCACTGGGTACATGCCCTTGACTGGAATCGAACCCAGGACCCTTCAGTCCGCAGGCCGACACTCTATCTACTGACCCAAACCAGGGTGTCACTTTTGTCTTACGTTTTCCTCTAAGAGTTTTATGTCTTACATTAAAGTCTTAGGTCCTTGCAAAGTTAATTTTTATCTATGGCGTTAGATAAGGGTCTGATTTCATTCTTAAAAAAATTTTTGTAATTGATTTTAAATTAAATTTTATATTTGAATGTGTTTTTATTGACTTGAGTGAGAAACATTGATAAGACAGAAACATCTACTGGTTGCCTCCACACACACCCTGACCATGGTTCGAACCTGCAACCTGGGTATGTGCCCTGACTGGGAATTGAACTGGGGACCTTTCAGTACACAGAATGACACTCAGCCAACTAAGCCACACTGGCCAGGGCTTAATTGATTGTCAGAGAGAGAAAGAGAGAGAGACAATGAGAGAGAGAGACAGACAGAGAAGCAGAGAAACGTCAATTTGTTACTCGACTTAGTTATGCATCATTCATTGGTTGATTCTTGTATGTGTCCTGGCTGAGGATCAAACCCGCAACCTTGGTGTATCAGGAAGATGCTCTAACCAACTGAGCTACTCGGCCGTCAGCACCATTTGTTGAAAGGACAGCTCTTTCCCCCATTGAATGGCCTTGGCATAAGTCATTTGACCATATATTCAAAGGCTTTTTGGGGAGAAGGGGGTCTTGACTTTGGATGGTGGGCACATGGTACAGTATACAGATCTTGTAACAGAAAACCCACACCTGGAACCTGTATAATCATGTTGACCAATGTCACCCCAATAAATTTAATTTTTCAAAAAACGGCTTATTTCTGGTCTCTAGTCTATTCCATTGGTCTCTATATTTGTCTTTATGCCACTACCACACTCTTTTTGTTATTGTTGTTAATCCTTACCCCAGGATACTTTTTTCCATTGTTTCTTAGAGAGAGTAGAAAGGAGGGCAAGATACAGAGAGAAACATCAATGTGAGAGAGACACCCTGACCACCTGGGGTCTGGGATTGGGATCAAGCCTATAACTGAGGTATATACCTTTGGGGACCCTTCAGTCCGCAGGCCAAGGCTCTATCCACTTAGCCAACTGGCCAAGGCCCATATGTCTTACTCTTGGTTACTGTAGCTTTGTAGTAAGTTTTAACATCAGGAAGTGCAAGTCCTCCAGTTTTGTTCTTTTTTATGATTGTTTGGATATTTTGGTGCCTTAAAATTCCATGTGAATTTTAGGATAGGTTTCTCTGCTTCTGCAAAAAGCATCGTTGGGATTTTGATAGGGATCGCATTGAATCTGTAAATGGCTTTGGGTAGTATTGACATTTATTTTTTATTTTAAAATTACAGTAGGTCCTCGGGTTACGTCGGAGATCGTTCCTACGGCGTGACTTAACGTGATTTTCGCCGTAAGTCGGAACCCACCTACATCACTCACATACACAGCAGTAATGAAGTGAAACAATAAGAAAAATTTAAAAGATAACAATTCCTGACCTTTACTTGTGGTAAATAAATAATAAAAAACATAAAGCACATATGTACATATGTTGAAATGACAGAACTTTTTTTTTTATAAATAAGTGGGAGATAGCGATGTAACTACGAAATGACGTACATTGAATCCGATGTAACCCGAGGACTGTCTGTATATATATTTTTTATTTTTTTCAGAGAGGAAGGGAGAGGGAGAGGGAGAGAGAGAGAGAAACATCAATGATGAGAGAGAATCATGGATTGGCTGCCTCCTGCACGCCCCCTACTGGGATGGAGCCTGCAACCCAGACATGTGCCCTTGACTGGAATCGAACCGGAACCCTTCAGTTTGCAGGCCGAAGCTCTATCCACTGAGCCAAACTGGCTAGGGCTAGTATTGACATTTTAACAATATTAAGTCTTCTAATCTATGAACAAGGGATGTGTCTATTTATGTCTTTAATTTCTTTCACCAATATTTTGTCCTTTTCATTGTACAGTTGTTTCACCTCCTTGGTTAAGGTAATCCCTCAGTATTATTTCTGATACTATTGTAAATGAAATTGTTTTTATGGTTTCCTTTTCATAGTTCATTTTTTTAAAAATATATTTTATTGATTTTTTACAGAGAGGAAGGGAGAGGGATAGAGAGTTAGAAACATCGATGAGAGAGAAACATCGATCAGCTGCCTCCTGCACGCCTCCTACTGGGGATGTGCCCGCAACCAAGGTACATGCCCTTGACCCGAATCGAACCTAGAACCCTTCAGTCCCCAGGCCGACGCGCTATGCACTGAGCCAAACTGGTTAGGGCTTTTTTTTCTTTTTTAAAGAGACTGTGAGGTTACGTGGTTCCCCAGGCATGACCAGCAGTGGGAGGTCAGCATGGGTGGACGTGAGGACGTGGGGACAAGGGTATAAGGGGACGTGGGGATGTGAGGGATGTGAGGACGAGGGGACGTGAGGACCCATAGTTCATTTTATATATATTATTTCAGAGAGGAAGGGAGAGGGAGAGACAGAAACCTCAACGATAAGAGCGAATTATTGATTGGCTGCCTCTTGAACACCTCCTACTGGGGATTGAGTTAGCAGTGCAGGCATGTGCCCTGGACTGGAATTGAACCTGGGACCCTTCAGTCCACAGGCCCATGCTCTATCCATTGAGCCAAACTGGCTAGGGCCATAGTTCATTTTTTAAAAATATTTTTTTATTCATTTCAGAGAGGAAGGGAGGAGAGAGAGCTAGTGATATCGATGATGAGAGAGACTCATTGATCGACTGCCTCTTGCAGCCCCATACTGGGATCAAGCCCATAACCCGGACATGGAATTGAACCAGCGACCTTCAAGTTCATAGGTCGAAGCTCAACCACTGAGCCATGTCATCCAGGCTCAGTTCATTTTTCATGTATAGAAATGCAACTGATTTTTTTTTTTATTAGAGAGAGAAGGAAATATCAGTTTGTTGTTCCACTTATTTCTGTGTTCATTGGTTGATTCTTTTTTAAACAAATAACTCCTCCTTTTACTTATTTTTTTTGTTAATCCTCACCCAAGGATATTTTCCCATTGATTTTTTTTTTTTTTTTTTGAGACAGTGGAAGACAGAGGGAAAGACGGAGAGAGAGAAACATTGATGTGTGTGTATTGGTTGCCTCCCACACACGCCCCAACCAGGTCAGGGGATAGAACCTGCAACCATGGTACGTGCCCTTGACCAGAATTGAACCCAGGACTCTTCAGTCCATGATCTGGCATTCTATCCACTGAGCCAAACTGGCTAGGGCATTGGTTGATTCATGTATGTACCCTGAACAGGGATCAAATCTTGACTTGTTGGGATGACGCCCTAACCAACTGAGCTACCCAGCCAGGGTGAAATGCAACTGATATTTGTGTGTTGACTTTGTATTCTGCTACTTTGCTGAATTCATTCTAACAGTTTTTGTGTATGTGATTTTTAGGGTTTTCTACATATTAAGATCATAATAAAATATTTTCATATTCATTTAGTGGATGCACTATAATTTGCTATGGACTATTTCCAGTTTATTATCAAATACATAGAAAGAGGAGAACTAACATTTAAGCAGCCCACGAATGATGTACATCACCCTTCCTTGAGAGTATTTCCTTAGGATAGATTCTCAGGAATACCTGATCCTCCTCTCTTCTCATTTGACCACAGATTTTTATTTGAATCGTCATTGCCACCTCCTTAAATTGCCCTCCCATCTCCCTCCCTTCCTTTAATCCTGGTCCCTTCATTCTGTTTTGTATACTGCTACCAAATGAAGAGTGAACGTTGGTGTACTTTTCCCTCATAGAAAACAAGACTTAAGAAGCAGATTGTTTCTATATCAGCGGTTCTGTGGGTGTTAGAAAAAAAAAGTTTTCAAAGGCTGGAGTACACTTCATGGATGATTTGAAATTTAATTTGATTCTTGAAGGATGAAGTAGCATTTTAGTAAGTGGAGAGAAGGCAGAGGTGAAATATGACCCATTAGAACAGTGGTTCTCAACCTTCCTAATGCCGCGACCCTTTAATACAGTTCTTCATGTTGTGGTGACCCACAACCATAAAATTATTTTCGTTGCTACTTCATAACTGTAATTTTGCTACTGTTATGAATCGTAATGTAAATATTTGATATGCAGGATGTATTTTCATTGTTACAAACTGAACATAAAGCATAGTGATTAATCACAAAAACAATATGTAATTATATATGTGTTTTTCGATGGTCTTAGGCAACCCCTGTGAAAGGGTCGTTCGACCCCCAGGTTGAGAACCGCTGCATTAGAAGGTAATTGTGAGATGTTCAGGCATGTGAACTTTGATGACTGCAGACAAGGAGAGGTAGAACTCATTCTCCTAGACAAGGATTGTTTATTCTGCTTATCTGAAGAGTGAGCTAGGGTTTTACATACATCGGCAATTTTTACCCATTTTGTTTTAGAAAAAATAGTTTATTTGAGATTGTATTATACTCTTTTATTGATGTATAAATCACATGATGTAAAATTCACCATTTTTGTTTTGTATTTTTCTTTATTGATTAAGGTATTAACATATGTGTCCTTATGCTCCCATTGTCCCCCCTCTTCCTCCCCCACTCATGCCCTCACCCCCCTGATGTCTGTGTCCATTGGCTAGGCTTATATGCATGCATACAAGTCCTTTGGTTGATCTCTCCCCCTTACCCCCACCCTCCCCTGCCTTCCCTCTGAGGTTTGATGGTCTGTTTTTGTTCATCAGTTTATGTTGTTCATTAAATTCATAATTTTTAAGTGCACAAAGTATATTCACAAGGTTGTGCAATCATTACAATCTAATTCTGTAAGTTTTCCATCTCCCTAGAAAGAAATCTCGTATCTATTAGCAGTCAATCCCAGTTCCCCCTGGCAACCGTTTTCTGTGTCTATTGATTTCCCTGTTTGTGGACATTTCATATAAATAGAGCCATATAACATGTGACTTTTTGTATCTGCTTAATAATATTTCATTGTATGAGAGAAAGAGGGAGATATATATAGAGAGGTATCAATTGGTTGCCTCCCGCATGTGCTCTGACCAGGGCCAGGAATCAAACCCGTGACCCTTTGGTACAGGTGCCAACATTCTAACCACTGAGACACACCCACCAGGGCTAACCAGCCTTATTGAGGTACAATTTGCATATCACAAACTGCACATATATGAGATGTACAATTTGATAAGTTTGGACATCCTTATACACCTGTGAAACCATTCCCATAATCAAGATAGTGATCATATGCATTATCCCCCAAATTTTTCTTATACCCCTTGGTATCCTTCTCTCCCCCCTCCCTGTCGTTGCCCCTTACCCTGGAAGCCACTGATCAGCTTTCTGTCACTATAGACCAGTTTGCATTTCATATAAATGGGATCATTGTGGAATATACTTTTTTTTAGGCTGGCTTCTTTGACTCGGTATCATTCATGTTGCATTTATCAGTTCATTCCTTTTTATTTACTAGAGGCCCAGTGCACGAGAATTGTGAACTGTGGGGGCGGTCCCTCAGCCCTCAGGGAATGTCTGACTAAAGGCTTAGGCCCGCTCCCCAGACATCCTTAGCGCTGCCACGGAGGTAGGAGAGGCTCCTGCCACCACCGCTGCGCTCACCAGCCATAAGCCCGGCTCCTGCATTGAGCATCTGCCCCCTTGGTGGTCAGTGTGCGTCATAGCGACCGGTTGTTCTGCCATTCGGTCGATTTGCATATTAGCCTTTCATTATTTAAGATAATAGTCTATTGTGTGGATATATCACAATTTGTTTATCCATTCACCTGTTAATGGACATTTAGGTTGTGTCTAGTTTCTGACTAGCACAAATAAAGACAAGTTTTTGTATGGTCATATGCTTTTATTTCTCTTGGGTAAATACTTAGGAGCGGAATAGCTGAGTCATATGGCAGAGTATGTTTAACTGTTTAGGAAACTGCCAAACTGTTTTCCAAAGTGATTGTCCCATTTTTTTATTGTTCCACACTCTTAATTGTGTTCTTTTTAACATACAGAGAAGTAAGAAGAAAACAGAAAGAGACATAAAGATACCTATAATCAACCTCTCAGATTGTTCCTTTTGGCATTTTCCACCCCCCAAATAACTCATGTACATGATTAGAAAATTTAAACATTGTAGTCAGGAATGAAATAAAAAGCAAAACCACTACCCAGAGACAATGATTGTTAATTGTTTTGATCTAGAAAAACACAAACATATACCAGCATCTCTTTGTCTCTTTTTCTTCTGGCTTATAACAGAAGCAATCAAAGTATAGACACTGTTCTGCACCTTGGTTTTTTTCACTTAACAATTTATTTTAGAGGTATTTAAATAGCTTCATTACAGTCTTACAGTACTACCATCAGTTTTGCTAGTGTAATTGTGATAATAGGGAATGGTTTGAGTATAATGTGAAGTTTGTCTGTAAGAAATGCTAGGCAAATGTAGGAAACTACCCTGCCTAACTGAGCCACGGAAGGAATACACAAGCCACACACAGGCATGCACTTCAAATACCTTCCAGCAATCTGTTTACTGCTGTGTAATGAGTCATACCCATCCACATCTGGCGTTACAGATTTCTGTTGATTTCACATTACCCTCCTGCCACTTGACAGTAACTCATAAGCTGCAAACTTTCAGTGCCCACTAACTACTACAGCAAACTTGAAGTCTTTTTCAAGGTTAAGTGCCATGTTTATTTATGTACTAGAGGCCTGGTGTACGAAATTCGTGCATGGGTAGGGTCCCTAGGCCTGGCCAGCAATCAGGGTCGATTAGAGCCTGCCTTTTTTTCATTCCACGCTGCCCCCTGGTGGTCAGCGATGTCATAGCGGGTGATCAAATTCCCGGTTGGTTGAACTCCTGAGGGGACAATTTGCGTATTAGCCTTTTATTATATAGGATTTCTTCACCATTTAGCACACGCAAAATGGCTACCATTACAATTAGACTCCCTTTTTTATGTGATTGGTAAAAATTTTGAGTGTCATACTTTGAAACCTCATTTTTCCCATAAGCCTAGTGATTTTTGTACAATTTTACACAGCATGGTACATTTTAAAAGTGTGTCTGTCACATTATAGAAGAACTGACTTATTCCATGGTATGAACATACATAATTTCTTTACTTTTTAAACTTTTAAAGTTTTGTTTCAAAAAATGGTGATATACATCATATATACTAAAGAGCACATAGATAAGGAAGTATGTTTTAAAGAATAGTGGTAAAGCAGTAAATGACTACTTAGCTCCCACCCAGCTTACAAAATAGTAAATTACTAATATTTTTTAATTTACTGTATGCCCCTCACTGAACATTTTTACTTTTTTGAATAGCTGAAATATTTCATGATAAAATTAAATTTAAAAGTATTAAAAGTCTGTACTTCCCCCTCAACTGGTCTTCCTAATGAATGTTGATTCCCCAGCTGATAGCCCTGCTAGTGCATAAATAGTGTGCACACACATACCGGGGGTAGGAAAATCTGTAAATAGATTTCTGTTTAAGATTAATGTGTATTGGGTTTATTATTGTTACTTTTTATAATCGCTTTGTTGAGATCTAATTCATATGCCATAAAGTTCACTCTGGTAAAGTGTAACATTTAGTTTTTTTGTTTGTTTTGTTTTGTTTTAAATATATTTCTAATGATTTCAGAGCGGAAGGGAGAGGGGGAGAGAGAGAGAAACATCAGTGATGACAGGGAATCATTGATTGACTGCCTCCCACATGTCCCCCACTGGGGATCAAGCCTGCACCCTGGGCATGTGCCCTTGACCAGAATCCAACCTGGGACCCCTCAGTCCGCAGGCCGACGCTTCATCCACTGAGCCAAACCAGCTAGGGCAGTTTTTTTTTTTTTTTTTTTAAGTGTATTCACAAAGTTGTGCAAACATCACTATATCTAATTCCAGAAATTTTTCATTAATAGGTAGATTTTTATTGATGAGTAGATTTTTCAGATTAGGCGGTATTGATCTAAAGAAAAACTAATTTCCTAAGATATCAAAAAATGTTTTAGGCTTTAAGGTGCTGTTTCCTTTATAGAAAGAATCATAGCTCCAGATAGAAAGGCATAACACTGTCCCCATAGGATTTATTGTCCATTTGAAAGCTCCAGCGAAAAGTCCCTATTTAGTGAAGTGTGCAAGATTTGGCTCAGTTTATATAGTCCCAATGACTGTGTCCAAGAGTTTGGCACAATCTTGATCTAGTCCTGTTCTTTTCTCTACAACATAGATATGTAGACGAGTTTTGTTTCCTTTTTGCTTCTCTTGGAAAGAAAACTTTTATGGCTTCACAAATGATACAACAGGATTGTCATATGAGTCAGAACTATCATTTTATAGGATTCCAATGATCTGTACCTGAAAAGGGCTTCAAGTCACTGGAAGATTATATGGCCCCCCTTTTGTAAACTTAAGAATTTACTTGAGCCTAGCCGACATGGCTCAGTGGTTGAGCATTGAACTGTGAACCAGAAGATCACGGCTTGATTCCTGGTCAGGGCACAAGATATGGTTGCGGGCTCGGTCCCTGGTGTGTGGCAAGCAGGAGGCAGCCGATCTGTGATTCTCTCTCTCATCATTGTGGTTTCTGTCTCTCCCTCTCCCTTCCGCTCTGCAATCAATTAAATATATGTGTATGTATGTATAGAAGAATTTACCTGAAATATCTCAAACTCTTATATATCCATTGTTCACTCTTCTAGAAAAATTATGTTGAAGTGATAGGGTAAAGGAAGAGTAATATTTACCTCCCTAGCCGGTTTGGCTCAGTGGATAGAGTGTTGGCCTGCAGACTTAAGGGTCCTGGGTTCGATTCCGGTCAAGGACACACACCTTGGCTGTAGGCACCCGGCCCTGGTTGGGGGCCTGCTGGAGGCAACCAATCGATGTGTCTTTCTCACATTGGTGTTTCTCTCTGTCTCTTCCTTTCCCTTCCACTCTCTCTAAATATCAATTGACAAAATACCTTCGGGTGTGGATTTAAAAAACAAAAAAAAATTACCTAAGGCAAACTTTCCACTGATGAATAGAAGGAGGACATGGATAATTTAGAATAGCTGTTTCATTCTATATATGTATTTTTTTTTTATAATTGATTTTTTACAGAGAGGAAGGGAGAGGGCTAGAGAGTTAGAAACATCGACGAGAGAGAAACATCGATCAGCTGCCTCCTGCACGCCTCCTACTGGGATGTGCCCGCAACCAAGATACATGCCCTTGACCGGAATCGAACCTGGGACCTTTCAGTCCCCAGGCCGACGCTCTATCCACTGAGCCAAATCCGTCAGGGCAGCTGTTTCATTCTAAACTCTTTTTCATACTATTACTTTGTTAGATTATTAGAAACAGAGTACTGGCCTGAATGGATCCTGGGCCTGACCTTTTATAGAGCAACTTTTAGTCTTAAGCCGTTTTGTTTATAATAGAAAAATAGGTGTTTTTACCTGGAAATAGATAATACCTAAATAATGAAACAATACTTTTTTTTTTAATTAAATCTTTATTGTTCAGATTATTACATTTGTTCCTTTTTTTTTCCCCCCCATAACTCCCCTCCTCCCAGTTCCCGCCCCACCCTCCGCCCTCACTCCCCACCCACTGTTCTCATCCATAGGTGCACGATTTTTGTCCAGTCTCTTCCCACATATCCCACACCCCTTTCCCCCCCAAGAATAGTCAGTCCATTCCCTTTCTATGTCCCTGATTCTATTATAATCAACAGTTCATTCTGTTCATCAGATTATTTATTCACTTGATTCTTAGATTCACTTGTTGATAGATGCATATTTGTTGTTCATAATTTGTATCTTTACCTTTTTCTTCCTCTTCCTCTTCTTAAAGGATACCTTTCAGCATTTCATATAATCCTGCTTTGGTGGTGATGAACTCCTTTAGCTTTTCCTTATCTGTGAAGCTCTTTATCTGACCTTCAATTCTGAATGATAGCTTTGCTGGATAAAGTAATCTTGGTTGTAGGTTCTTGGTATTCATCACTTTGAATATTTCTTGCCACTCCCTTCTGGCCTGCAAAGTTTCTGTTGAGAAATCAGCTGACAGTCGTATGGGTATTCCCTTGTAGGTAACTGAGTTTCTTTCTCTTGCTGTTTTTAAGATTCTCTCTTTATCTTTTGCTCTTGGCATTTTAATTATGATGTGTCTTGGTGTGGTCCTCTTTGGATTCCTTTTGTTTGGGGTTCTCCGCGCTTCTTGGACCTGTAAGTCCATTTCTTTCACCAGGTGGGGGAAGTTTTCTGTCATTATTTCTTCAAATAGGTTTTCAATATCTTGCTCTCTCTCATCTTCTGGCACCCCTATAATTCTGATGTTGGTACGCTTGAAGCTGTCCCAGAGGCTCCTTACACTATCCTCGCATTTTTGGATTCTTTTTTCATTTTGCTTTTCCGGTTGGATGTTTTTTGCTTCCTCGCATTTCAAATCATTGACTTGATTCTTGCGCTCCTCTGGTCTGCTGTCGGGCGTCTGTATAATATTCGTTATTTCAGTCCGTGTGTGCTTAATTTCTAGTTGGTTCCCCAATATAAGATCGAGGGTCTTATTAGTTTTCGTGTAGATCTCATTAAGTTTATCGGCAGCTTCTAAACAGTTCTTGAGAGACCTTAAAAGTGTGGTTCTGAACTCTATTTCTTCCATTGACAATTTTGTCCTGTTTCTTTGTCTCCGCATTTTGTTATGCTTCCTTGGTGCACCCCCTAGTGGTCTTTGTTCGCAGTCTTATAGATAAATCTTGATTGTTGTAGCTAATTCCAGGGAGGGTTTGACCTCCAGGCCAAGTGGCTATGAGAATCAGCTGTGTCAGCAGTGAGAGAACTTCTGTCCTCTAGGGAGGTGCTAATCTAGCCTTTGCCTGAGGCTATCCGGCAAATGCCTCTGTGCAGGGCTTGGGCTGGGCGGGTCGCACAGGATCAACAGGGTGGGCCGGAGAGAGCAGTTATGGCGGCTCTCAGTCCTGTCCCAAGGGGCTCTGCCTCTCTGAGTCCCAGCACCCGCTGCAAAGCTCGGAGAGAAAGCTGCACTCGCTCTGACCGAAGCCAGACAGTCCCGCTTCTCCCGTTTGAGTCTGGGTCCCTAAAGACTCGCCCGGATCTGGTGCTCAGAGTCTGCGACTCCCTCCCGATTGAAAACAACAACCGCGCCCTCCGCCGCCAGCCCGCTCCGCGCACTTCGCACCTCAGAATTTGACTTCAGCACTGCGCCTCCTCTGAGTGTCCGTATGCGTTTCTCTTTCCTCCTAGTTGTAGGACTTCCACTCAGCCAGCGTTCCTGTGGTTCTGGGTGATGTCCCTTCCGTTTTTTGGTTTCACTTTTGAAGTAGTTGTTCAAAGCAGCAAACTCCGGCGTTAACCTATGCCGCCATCTTGGTTCTCTACTTTTTTTTTTTTTTTAAATCTTTATTATTAGGAGTGTTACAGATGTTCCTTCTTGTCCCCACTATCCTCTTCCACCTGGTTTCTCTCCTGCCCTAGTCTTCACCACACTATTGTTTGTGTGCATAGGTAATATATATGTTCTTTGGTTAATCTCCTCCCGCCCCCCCCTTCCCTCTGAGTTTTGTCAGTCTGTTCCAAGTTTACATGCCTCTGGTTCTATTTTATTCATCAGTTTATTTTGTTCATTAGATTCCTTATTCATTTGTTTTGATTATTAGATTCAATTGTTGATAGCTATATATTTTTGCCATGTTATTGTTCATATTTTTTTACATTTTCTCCTCCTCCTCCTTCTCCTCCTCCTTCTAGAATAACCTTTTTTTAAATTAAATCTTTATTGTTCAGATTATTACATTTGTTCCTCTTTTCCCCCCCCATAACTCCCCTCCTCCCAGTTCCCGCCCCACCCTGCGCCCTCACTCCCCACCCACTGTCCTCATCCATAGGTGCATGATTTTTGTCCAGTCTCTTCCCGCATCTCCCACACCCCTTTCCCCCCCAAGAATAGTCAGTCCATTCCCTTTCTATGTCCCTGATTCTATTATGATCACCAGATTATTTATTCACTTGATTCTTAGATTCACTTGTTGATAGATGCATATTTGTTGTTCATAATTTGTATCTTTACCTTTCTCTTCTTCTTCCTCTTCTTAAAGGATACCTTTCAGCATTTCATATAATACTGGTTTGGTGGTGATGAACTCCTTTAGCTTTTCCTTATCTGTGAAGCTCTTTATCTGACCTTCAGTTCTGAATGATAGCTTTGCTGGATAAAGTAATCTTGGTTGTAGGTTCTTGGTATTCATCACTTTGAATATTTCTTGCCATTCCCTTCTGGCCTGCAAAGTGTCTGTTGAGAAATCAGCTGACAGTCGTATGGGTATTCCCTTGTAGGTAACTGAGTTTCTTTCTCTTGCTGCTTTTAAGACTCTCTCTTTGTCTTTTGCTCTTGGCATTTTAATTATGATGTGTCTTGGTGTGGTCCTCCTTGGATTCCTTTTGTTTGGGGTTCTCTGCGCTTCCTGGACCTGTAAGTCTATTTCTTTCACCAGGTGGGGGAAGTTTTCTGTCATTATTTCTTCAAATAGGTTTTCAATATCTTGCTCTCTCTCATCTTCTGGCACCCCTATAATTCTGATGTTGGTACGCTTGAAGCTGTCCCAGAGGCTCCTTACACTATCTTCGTATTTTCGGATTCTTTTTTCATTTTGCTTTTCTGGTTGGGTGTTTTTTGCTTCTTCGCATTTCAAATCTTTGCCTTGATTCTTGCGCTCCTCTGGTCTGCTGTTGGGAGTCTGTATAGTATTCGTTATTTCAGTCCGTGTATGCTTAATTTCTAGTTGGTTCTTTATCATAACATCGAGGGTCTCATTAGATTTCTTGAGGATTTCACTACATTTATCAGCAGCTTCTAGACAGTTCTTAAGAGACCTTAAAAGTGTGGTTCTGAACTCAATATCCTCCATTGACAGTTTTGTCCTGTTTCTTTGTCTCCGCATTTTTTATGCTCTCTTGGTGCACCCCCTAGTGGTCTTTGTGCGCAGTCTTGTTGTAGTTAAGCCTTGATTGTTGTCGGCATACCGGGGGGTGATTTGACCTCCAGGCTAACTGGCTATGAGAGTCCACTGTGTCTGCAGTGGGAGAGCTTCTGTGCTGGATCTCTAGGGCGGTGCTAATCTAGCGTTTGCCTGAGGCTATCTGGCAAATGGCTCTGCGCAGGGCTTGGGCGGAGCGGGTCCCCCGGGGATCTACAGGGCGGGCCGGAGCGAGCAGTTATGGCTGCTCTCAGTTCCGTCCCTAGGGGCTCTGCCTCTCAGAGTCCCAGCAACCGCTGCAAACCTCGGAGAGAAAGCTGCCTTCGAGTTCCGACCGAAGCCAGACAGTCCCGCTTCTCCCGTTTGAGTCTGGGTCCCTAGAGACTCGCCCGGATCTGGAGCTCAGAGCCTGAAACTCCCTCCCGATTGAAAACAACAACCGCGCCCTCCGCTGCCAGCCCGCTCCGCGTGCACTCCACACCTTAGTATTTCACTTCAGCACTGCGCCTCCTCTGAGTCTGGGTATGATATTCTCTTTCCTCCTAGTTGTAGAATTTCCACTCAGCCAGCCTTCCTGTGGTTCTGGGCGATGTCCGTTCCGTCTTTTAGTTGTTTTTTGAAGTGGTTGTTCGAGGCAGCAATCTCCGGCGTTAACCTATGCCGCCATCTTGGTTTCTCTCGAAACAATACTTTTTGTATAGCTTTTGTATAGCTCTTGTATAGCTTTTTCATTTTGCTCAGCTCTTAACATGCCGTATTGGGAATGGCCTACATCAGCTGAGTGGCCCACATCAGTTTGACGCTAATGATCAACCTCTGTCAGCTTCCCACCATTCTGGCCCAGTGTAAAATTGTGGTTATTTTTACTTAAAATACCTATTTTTTCCCAATTCTAGATGAGTTGAGGAAAGATTGATTGTGTTGATCAACAAATGAGAGAGTATTCAAACAGTTTTGTGTATAAGACCTGGCTTAGGATAATTAGGATAGAGTTTTTGTCAGTACCAACTGTAATTAAAATCAGAACAGAATCTTCTTTCTTTTAGATTTCCTTTAATCTGAATCTTTCCTATAATAGGTTACTTCAGATAGCTTGTAGTGTGAAAAATAAGCATGATTTTTGGGGGGAAATTAGCTGTATATGTTAACTATATCAATGAGAGATGACAGTTTTATGAGTAATCTTCAAATAGGAAAAAATTCAATTGACATTGAAATACATTTTGATTCTTTTCATTGGACTTCTTTATGCCTAATGATTTTTCTCAGTCTGATATTAAAATGGATGTACATTCTTAGCATACACATTGAACAGTCTTTGGGAAGCTTAGATGGTGTTGGAATAAAATCTGCTGCTATTTTTTTTTTCTTTTTAATCCTCATCCGAGGATATTTTTCCGTTCATTTTTAGGGAGAGTAGAAGAGAGAGGGAAGACAGAAACACATCGATTGGTTGCCTCCTGCATGAGCCCCAACCAGGGTCCGGGCTAGGGAGGAGCCTGCAACCAAGGTACCAGTCCTTGACTGGAATTGAACCTGGGACCCTTTGGTCTGCAGGCCAACGCTCTATGCACTGAGCCAAACTGGCTAGGGCTGCTGCTATTTTTTAAAAAATATATTTTTATTGATTTCAGAGAGGAAGGGAGAGGGAGAGAGAGCTAGAAACACCAGTGATGAGAGAGAATCACTGATCAGTTGCCTCCTGCATGATCGGGGATCGAGCCTGCAAGCCAGGCAAATGCCCTGGCCAGGAATTGAACCGTAACCACCTGGTTCATAGGTCAATGCTCAACCACTGAGCCACACCAGCAAGGCCCTGCTGCTATTTTTTTTTTTAATATATTTTATTGATTTTTTACAGAGAGGAAGGGAGAGAGACAGAGAGTCAGAAACATCGATGAGAGAGAAACACCGATCAGCCGCCTCCTGCACATCCCCCACCCGGGATGCGCCCGCAACCCAGGCACACACCCTTGACCGGAATCGAACCTGGGACCCCCCAGTCCGCAGGCTGACGCTCTATCCACTGAGCCAAAACGGTTTCGGCTTTTTTTTTTCCTGCTGCTATTTTTAATTTGCAAAATTCAGGGGTTAGCAAAAGAAGGGTTATAGTTGTTCGTATGGAAAATAATGCAATAATTAATAAATAAAAGAATAAGCTTTTATTCTTTTTATCACAACTGTAAACCTACTTTTGCCTTCCCCTGTATGATTCATGATATGGATCATATGTATTTAGATTACTAACAAGCAGTTGCATTGTGTTCTTAAAGGTCCAACATTAAATGTGTGTAGTACACATTACCTTGCTTCTGGATCTACTTTGTTTATTGCTGCAGTAATACCTTCTAGTTATGGTGTACTATTCTTTTAATACCCTGCTGGAAAGGAATTGTAATCTGTAGTCACAAATGAAAAACATGTCTGTCATTTTCCTCTGAGGATACCTTTAGACCACATCTCCATAGGTTTAGATATATTATTGTTAACTTTTCAATAGTCTGTTCTTTTAATTTTCTCTTTGAGTCATGAATTATTTAGAATATCATATTTTCCATATCATAGTGAGTTTTTGTTAATAATTTCATAATTTAATTTTATTAGGATCAGAGAATATAACTTTCACATTTTCTAATTATTGAGGCTTTCTTCATATTCTGTTATATGATTTAATTTTAATGAAGTTTTATAAATATTTCAAATGGATTATTTCATGCTGCGTTCATAGTTGTATGTATCTGTTAAATCTGGCTTCTTAATCACATCTATGTTACCTGTATATTTATCTGTTGTTATCTTGGTCTTTTAAATTTCTGAGAGAGATGTATTCAGATTCTATTATAATGGTGCTTTTCTTAAATCCTCCTTATATTTCTGCTTTGTTTTGTATTTTGTATATTTTGACACTATGTTGTTTGGTGTATAGGTTATGATATATCTTTGTGATTGTGCCTTTTAATAGTAGCAGTCATTATTAAGTGTTTTCTTTGCCTTAAATTATTGTCTGTTATTAATCTTGCTAAGCCTGCTATCTTTTTGTTTGCACATGCCTGTGTATAACTTTGCATATCTCTTTTGTTTTAATATGTTTGTATTGATTTCAGAGAGGAAGGGGGAGAGAGAGGGAGAAGCATCAGTGATGAGAGAGAATCATTGATCTGCTGCCTCTTGCACACCCCGTACTGGGGATCAAGCCTGCAACCCAGACATGTACCTTGACCGGTAATCGAATTGTGACCTCCTGGTTCATGGGTTGATGCTCAACCACTGGCCAGACATTTTTGCACGTCTCTTTATTTTAAAGTTAGCCATAGTGCTTTTGAAGTTGTAGCAATATAAACAAATAGATTTGTAAGTATAGTATTGTGGAAAGCATGATGAAAGCTAGTGTAAACTAGTAGTGATAGTCCCTGTGGATATTTATATTTTATCATGTATTTTAGTTAGCCATTAATTTATTCATCAAGTAGTTTATTGAGACCTTACAGGAACTGTGTAGGGGAAAGATAGGGAGAGCTGTATTGGAAGGTATGATCTGGGAAGGCTTTCTCTGATAAGGTGGACATTTGAGTTGGGATCTGGTAAAACTAACCTAGGGGAAGAGCATTCCAGAGAGAAGGAACCTTAAGTCCAAAAACCCTAAGGAAAGATTGAGGTGTATTTGGGGAACAGAAAGAAAACCAGTATGTCTGAATGTTAATGATGAAGAATGGAGAGGAAGGCTGGACCCAATTCATGTATGATCTTGTAGGTCATGTGAAAGAGAGTGATTTTATTCTAAGTGTTAGGCGAAGCAATTGAAGATTTCAAGCAGGGATGACATGATCAGATATATATTTTTATAGTCCTAAACTGAGGTATAGTGAAATACACAAACAGTTGAAATACACAGATTTTAAGTGTATGGTTGGATGAGTTTTCACGATTTCATATTACCCATGTAACCCACTCCATTATTAAGATATAAAATATTTCTATCACCCCAGAATGATCCTTATTCCTCTTCCCAATCAGTCTCCACCACCAGCACCCCACTACTATTCTCATTTCATTCACCAAAGATAAATTTGCTTCAGAATTTCATATAAGTGGAATCATTTTATACACTCTTTTATGTCTGGCTCTTTTACTTACCATAATGATTTTGAAATTCATTCCTGTAGTTGCTTGGATAAGGAGTTCATTGGGTATACCACAGTTTGTTTGCCCATTCTGTTTTGGATTTTGTAGATATTTTTTAAATGTCTCTTTGGCTAATAGAGGAGAATGGTTGCAGATTCTCTCATTCAAATATTTGATAAAAAAAACACTGGTTGTCATGTTAACAAAGGGGAAAATATTTTGAGGGAAGTGAAGACTATAGAAACAGGGCCAAAGAATTATAGAAACCATTATTAACATCGTAGAAACATTTGTCTATATGGAAGCAGATGGAAAATGATTGTTCTGCTCCTCCCTATTCCCCTTTTTAAATCAGATGGGCAAAGTTGTCTTGAATGAGAGCACAAAATCCAGTGATTCTAATGAGATTCAAATGCCATAAAGATCATAGAATTTTAAATAAATTGTTATTGATTTCAGAGAGGAAGGGAGAGGGATAGAAACATCAATGATGCGAAAGAATCATTGATTAGCCCTAACCAGTTTGGCTCAGTGGATAGAGCGTCGGCCTGCAGACTGAAGGGTCCCAGGTTCGATTCCTGTCAAGGGCATGTGTCGAGTAAGACTCCCTCCATGTTCTGCGTGGAGTAGGGTTCGATATCTGAAAGAGGAGCCGCACAACAAATGAGAGAAAAAGACCCGAGATAATTTTGCAATATTGGGGGACCAGGCGGCAAGTCCCGAAGGACTTCCCCGTGCTCAGGCTTCACCAAGCTTTTTTTGATCTGGGATGCCCCCATAGCATAGCCCTTAGGCAGGTGACCCCCTAGTAACAAGCAGACTAGCCCATCAGCAAGGATTTACATAATAATAAATGGGGGAGTAGTTTCAGCTACCACTGTCTGGACAAACAGAGGTGGTGCCTAGCTCTGAGCTTTGCTAGGGCTTCAAAGGCACCCAGCCTTGGGGGGGTTCTCTGTCTATGCTTATCAGATAGTGAAGGCAATAAACAGTTTCCCACAGGCATGTATCTTGGTTGCTGGCACATCCCAGCAGGGGGTGTGCAGGAGACAGCTGATCGATGTTTCTCTCTCTCATAGATGTTTCTAACTTTCTATTCTCTCCCTTCCTCTCTAAAAAAATCAATAAAATATATTTTTTTTAAAAGAATCATTGATTAGCTGCCTCCTGTATGCCCCCTACTGGGGATCGAGCCTGCAACCCTGGCATTTACCCTGACTGGGAATCAAATCCTGACCTCCTGGCTCAACCACTGAGCCACACCAACCGGGCGATCATAGAATTTTATATTGAGAAGATACCTCACATAGTACATAGCAAATTTTTCAAGGACCTCCTTCCCCTAAGAATTGGCCACCTTGTAAGCTATGTCTGCAAGACAGGGTTCTAGGACTAAATTCTAGGTTTTCTCTGACATGAGAACTAAAACATTTTACTAAGAATATCTAGTGACTATGTATTACCTAATTTTTATGTTTTTAATTATGTAATTTTTTAAAAATTATTTTTCTCTTGGAGTTTATTTCAAAATATAGAATATTAAAAGGTTTTGGTCTTCAACCTTTTTTAAAAATCCAGACTAGTTTATGTTATTTGAATAGGTGTGATACAGGCTAGTTTTGCTTTTTTACATTATACATGGGAAAAATGTGTATTTTTTAAGGTCAACTGGACAACATTTACTGTTTATAATGAGGCTGTTTCAATGAGATGAAAATTTTAAATTACAGGAATGAATATTACAGATATTTCTGTATTTGTATTAGTATTTGACTCCATGGTATGGAGAAAGTCCTTTCTCACAGACAAATTATAAACAGTAAGATTTTTTTAACAGTTCACAGTAACATTTCAGTATTCTTTTTTATTTCATTTTATTTAAAACCTAAAAAGGATTAGTAGGACATTTTGTTTCAGAGTTGAATCTGAAAATATCTAACAACTGTTCACATTTCCTTTTCATAAATCTTGAAACCAGACAAGAAGAATCCAAAAATTCATATTGCCATGGTTTGTTACACATTCCATTCACTTATTTATTACATCATGATGATAGCATGCTTCAGCATACGTGCCTAGCCTTAGCTAGCATATACTTGAATGTAGCATGTGTATACTTTAGTATTCTTGCTAGACTGAAGCAGACCTGACTTATTTAAACACTAGAGGCCCGGTGCACAAAAATTTGTGCACTGGGGTGGGGGGATCCCTCAGCCCGGCCTGCGCCCATTTTCAGTCCAGGACCCCTTGGGGGTCCACCTGTCGACTTAGGCCCACTCCCCGGGGGATCAGGCCTAAGCTTGCAGTCAGACATCCTTCTGGCAGCCAGGGAGCCCTCGGGGGATGTCCGACTAAAGGCTTAGGCCCCCAAGGGAGCTGTGATGAGGAAGCTGGGGTGATAGAGGAGCCACGCTGTCCTGCCCTGGGTCAGGTCGCACACGGGACAACCAGGCGGGCCGGCTGATCGCTGCTGCCCGCCCAGCCGCCCTGGGTCAGGTCGAACATGGGACGCCCGGGTGGGCCGGTGGATCGCTGCTGCCCCGCCCGGCCACCCCGGGTTGGGTTGCACACGGGACGCCTAGGCGGGCAGGCGGATCGCTGCTGCCCCACCCAGCCACCCCGGGTCGGGTCACACATGGGACGCCTGCCGCCCCAGGTCACAAATAGTAGGTCCGGATGGCGATGGGGCAGGCGGGATGGCGCTGACCCGCCCTGCCTGCAGTATGCAAATTAGCCACCGTCTTTGTTGGTGGTTAATTTGCATATCACGCTGATTAGCCAATGGGAGGCATAGTGAAGGTACAGTCAATTACCATGTTTGTCTATTATTAGATAGGATGGTCAGTACACTCCTAAATCTTCCGATAATGTTTATCGGAAGCTCAAGTCTATGCCCAAAGATGGCAGAAGGTTGCTTACAAGGGCTGCGTGAAATAGGAATTACCTTGGCTGAACAAGTTAACTCACTGGTGGTTTCTTCCTTACTTACCCAACCCCTCCACTACCAAATCCTTCCCTTTTTCCTCTTCTATTTCCCCAGCTTCAGAGCAAAAGTTAAAAGAGAGGTTTTGCTTCATTCCTTAAGTGAGAGTAAAATAAAGTACTGTTTTCTTCAAGAAACCCCAACCTTTCTGAGGAATAACCACTGTAATCTTGAGATTACTTGAGGGGTGGTGGGAAGAGAATATGCAGATTATGAGCTCCATGGAATGGGTTAGTGAAGATGATACTGGACTCACTCATCTTCACAGGTAGTCCATAAGACTCTTGGAAAACTGGAAGACAGGTGGTCTCTAAGGAAATGGTATGATGCAGAAACACATTTGGAGATCTGCTGGGTTGTCTCTGCCTCCGATTTTAGATTTGTCTGAGAGTAAGAGTGTTATTTTTTTTTTTCTTATTTGCATTAAGGAAAAAGGAATGGGGTTTATTGATTTTTTTAAAGAATGTATTCTTCATAAACTGTCCCAGAATTTCACTAGAAATTCTTAGTGACAATTTGTCTAAAACTAGTTGCAGACCAAATGGAGAAGGCTAAAAGAAAAGAATAAGACTTTACTCTCACTTTTTATAAGCTCTAAAAACGGAAAATAATAGATTCAGGGTCTCTATAAAAATAAAGACATTTATATTCTGAATTAGAGCAGGTTAGGTAATGATGGTGAATAACATTAAATGGCTTGATTAAATATGTTTATTAACACTGAAGTTTTTAAAACATTTTAAAGCTTAGGGCTATTATGCACAATAACAGTTATAGGGAAAATGTTCTCTTAAATCCAGGATTTACATATACATATATCAGTACATGAGTCTGACACCTGAATCAAGTGAGTCTGTCTCTGGGATGGGTGAAAGAACTGAACTAAGAGCTGAGAGACTTCTTTTTTTTAAAGAATAGATTTTTTTTTAAATTCTCACCTGAGGATGTTTATTGATAAGAGAGAGAGAGGAGAGAGAGATGGGAAAGAAACATTGGTCCATTGCCTCCTGTACACTCCCCCACTCGGTAGTGAACCTGCTACCTAGGTATGTGCCCTGACCAGGAATTGAACCCACTTTTTTGGTGTATTGGACATGCTCCAAACGGAGCCACCCAGCCGGGCAAGAGACATTTAAATTGTTATTTCTGTTAACTTTGAGTGAATAAAAAATAAATATTTTTGAGTTAACATTTCATCTTCATTAATTTTATTTTGAAACTTTGTATTACCTCAATAAATACTCATTGTATTTTTGTCTTTGGTTAGGTACATAATCTCTGTTAGTGATAGAGCAGAGGTTTGGAAATCAGAGAACTCTTCTTGGTTTTTTTTATGTCATAGATTAATACTAAGGGGCAACTCATGTAACCACCCTGGAGCAGTTTCTTTTTTTTGTATGTCAGTAGAAGCTGGCTGCCCAATAAGGAGCCACTAGCCATGGTTGGTTATTGAACCTTTGAAATGTGGCTACTCTAAATCGAGATGTGCTCTCAGTTTAAAATACACACTGGATTTTAAAGACTTAGTACAAAGATAAGAATGTAAAAAGTATCTTATTGCTAATTTGTTTACATTGATTACATTACTGGAATGATAATATTTTGGGTATATTGGTTGAATGAAATACATTATTAAAATTATTTTCCCTCTTTTAAATGTGGCTGCTAGGCCCTGGCTGGTTTGCTCAGTTGGTTAGAGCATCATCCTGATGCATCAATGTTGTGGGTTTGATCCCTGGCCAAGGCACATACAAGAATAAACCAATGAATGCATCATTGGGTGGGACAGCAAACTGATCTCTCTCTCTCTCTCTCTCAAATAAATAAATAAATAAGGCTGCTAGAAGATACTAAATTTGTTTGTGGCACACATTATATTTATTTTGGATAGTGCTGGTCTGGACAGCATATACTACAATGACTTATGAAATGTTAATAAATGCTCAGTGAAACACAGTTTGGAAGAGGAGCAGTGTATAGTAGAACTTTTTGCAATGATATAATTCTTCTATGTCTTTGCTTATAGTAGTAGCTACTAGCCACTGATGACTATTGAGCACGTAAAATGTAGCTAGTTCTGAAATACGAAATATTGAAACTGAATTCTAAATTTTATTTAATTTTAATTAACTTTAAATAGCCATGTGTGAGTAGTGGCTCATATATCAGGACAATGCAATCTAGAAGATTTATTGGACTTTACTATAAGTTTATACAGCTTATTATGAGTAATAATAAACTATCAGTAACAATATTTATTGAGTACCTGTTCTGTAGTAGGTATTGTGTAAGTACCAGAGAGAGGATTTACATAATAATTTTTTTATTGAGACTAACTATATTGCTCATATTTTGTAATATGCTTGATGCATTATGAATTTTAAGATAATGTGTAGGCTTACCATGTTTTCATTCAAGTCTGTTTTTTTTTCCTTTCCTTTTCCTTACGATGTCCTTCTGTGAAAGCCTGGCCCTTTAAAAAGTCTGAACAGTGTGCTGCCTTGTTAAAGGATTTTCTCTTGGAAGGAAATCCATGCTTTGTAAC
The DNA here is from genome assembly GCF_963259705.1 of Myotis daubentonii. Lineage (NCBI taxonomy): Eukaryota > Metazoa > Chordata > Mammalia > Chiroptera > Vespertilionidae > Myotis > Myotis daubentonii. The sequence goes on from NC_081842.1 coordinate 42,716,769, forward strand.
AGATGATGATCAGCATGATGATTTTTTTATTAAACTTTTGAAGTTGAGTCTTGGGATTGAGAGGGATATGTACGTACTTACACTGACTTTTAAGTGTCAGTATTTATTCCCTTTGTATGTGTGTACACATATATTTATAAGTACTAGTACCCAGCTGTGTTATTAATGAATTAATTTATTATTGCTTCACAGTGAAGAACGGATGTCATCATGTCTGGAATCAAGCGAACAATTAAAGAAACTGACCCTGATTATGAGGATGTATCTGTGGCTCTTCCAAATAAGCGGCATAAAGCAATTGAGAATTCAGGTAGAAATTCAGCTACATTAGGAAATTATGTGTGTTTTTTTTGTTGGCACATGCTAAAATGAAATGCATTTCCACTGTTGTATATAATTTGAAGAGGCTTGTGAGAGGGATAACTAAGTGCTCTGTTTAATAGTAATACACCATGTGTGGCATAAAAGATAGGAACAATCAGGTAGACTCTGAAGCATCAGTAATGAGACAGGCTGTAAGTTTTAGTCATTATTATATGTTAGGTGTAATCATAAAGTTTTATATAAGCTATGTGTACTACAGTGTGGTGTCATGTGAGATGATTATAGGTGGTACATGGATTCAGGTTTTTTTTATATTAATAGTTATATATTATTTTAATATCTATAGAAAACGATGATGGTCTCATGAGACTTGTAGTTGCATGACTACTGTTGCTAAGGATAAGGCTAAAATTATTTAAAAATATTATTTAATTATATGTTTCACGTGGTTCTCAGATCTGGTAGGTATCTTGAAGGTGGTATATGAATGATGGAAATTTGGGAAACATTGATCTAGTTTACCTCTGCACATAGAGGATAGTAGTTCAGGCTATAGTAGTAGTAGTAGTAGTTGTAGTAGTATAGATAGTAGTATAGATAGTAGTTCAAGAGCATTAAATTACTTGCTCAAGATCATATAATTAGTAGTTCTAAGTTGAAGAGTAGATCATCAATTAAGTGTCTGTAATTACCCAGAATGTTTTAAGCTATTTTTTAAAATGGAGCTAAATTTTGAGTTTTCAAAACAAATTACTATTGAAATTTATTATTGTTCATTTAAATGATAAATCTATGTAAGTTAATACTTATTGCTGAGTAAAGAAGACATCAAAGTCATAAAAAGGTGTTGCAGCTCCAACAAAGATGAAGACCCCTAGAGTTTAAGTAGTAAATTCCTGTCTCTGTAAGTGCAGTCAAGTCATACTGTATCCTCCACCAAAGTCTTTGTAGAGCAAAAATTACCAAATCTAATTCCAAATAATGAAAACATTTCACTGCAACCCCCCCATTCAGTAGTAATTTTATTTACAAGGAAATGTTGTTTCCTTTTAGAAACAAACAAATGTGAAAAGTATCATGCAACTCAAATGTATCACGTGACATAACTTTTTTTAAAATATATTTTTATTGATTTCAGAGAGGGAGGGAGAGGGAGAGAGAGATAGAAACATCAGTGATGAGAGAGAATCATCAATTGCTTGCCTCCTGCACACCCTATACTTGGGATTGAGCCTGCAACCTGGGCATATGCCCTGACCAGGAATTGAACCATGACCTCCTGGTTCATAGGTCGACACTCAACCACTGAGCCACACCAGCCGGGCAACATAACTTTTTAAAAATAAAAATGAGAATAGGGAAAACTGAATGTTTTAGTAAACGTCATAATTTCAATTTAATCTAGTTTAAATTCCCAAGCACTGAGCCTGAGCAGGGATACTTTTTTGTTATTGAGTCACAATTTGCTATTCTTCCTCTTGATGTTCATATCCTACCTAATTCCCAATCATATTTTTCAGAATTTTCTCAAAGTAGATTTGGTAGGATCCTTCCTTTCCCTGTATTTTATTGTGTTTGTTGTTGTTTTTACTTATTCCATGAAAGAGATAATTTAGAAGAGTTTCTTTTTGAGGAGCTTATAATAAAATAGCATACAGTGATCATTGTCTCTAGGGAGACTTTCAGTCTCTGCTGGTTTCTGTACACAAGGTTTGTATAAAGGATATATACAGTAATACTAGAAAATATTCTTTACCTCAAATATGAGAAAAATTGGTCATTTGCCTTTATGCAGACATCTATAAGAATGTTTATATCATTACTAGTTTTAAATTGCCAATTTAATGGCTTATTTTATGGGGAGAAAGTGACATGGGTAATCACGGGTTCCAAATTTTCTCTGTAATTTTTCATATACTCCAAAGCATGGGGATTTTTTTTTTTTCATCTTACAAATTCAGGGTTGTTTTGCAAAATCCCAGGTTGTTCAAGTGGTTATTTGGCTCTTCTATTTTTAAAAATTATCAAGCCACATTTTATATTCTGATATTTTTAACTCTTTGAGTTGCATATTACTTTGAGTAGTCATCATCTAAATTGTATCACCTTCAGAGGCATTTTCTTTCCTTTTGAATTTTCTTTACTCATTCCTTTGGGTAGTTGTGGTCAGAAACTGATGAATTGCTTGCTAGAGCCTTCTCTACAGAAGGAAACTTCCTGTGTTGTTATAAACTGCTCTCATGTTACTGCTCTAGCTAATTCTTCTTTCTCCTAAGTCACCAAATATTTCTCTCAAAATTTTCATGTGTTTTTTTTTTAACATTTTGGTAATTTTATTTTGATGTAATTTCAAACAAGAAAATTTCAAGAATTACCCACATTTTTAAAGTTAAGATTAATTACCAGTTGTTTACATTTTGCCTCCTTTGGTTGATTATTCTCTCTCACCTCCAGTGGGAGCACGCGCGCGCGCACACACACACACACACACACATGCATGTGTATACATGCACGCAGATATTTGCACACATCATTCTTTCCAAATCATTGGGAAATAAATTGGACACATGTAAACACTCCTAAGGACATTCTCTTATGTAACCACAGTACAGTTATCAAAAGCAGGAAATTTTAACCTTTATCCAGTACATTATCTAATCTGTGGTCCCTATTCAAGTTGTACCAGTTAGCCCAGTATTGTGTTTTATAATGTCAACATAAGAAATATTCAAACCTATAGAGAAGTTTTGTGAGTTTACTTGAGCCAAACTGTCAACAGTTGCTGGGAAGCAAAATCTCAACAGATTGAAATAATGCTCCAGAGAATGGCAGTTTTGCACCTTATTTTATACATTATAATCAAAAGAGAAGACAAGTTACATAAAATCCATTGGTGATAGACTAGGGAGATGGGAGAAAGCAAAGTGGAGAAGCCTTTGGGTTTGGGTGAAAAGTAAAATATAGACACATATATCTTTCACATAGGTGGGTACAAGATAGTTAACAGTCCACAGTTAACATGACAAAATAACGAGAGGCTTTATGGTCTCTGCCCTGTGCATTAATTGTGCTCTGAGGGGTCTGGAAAAAGGGGGAGTTACCCTGACATTCCAAAGGAATGTTATCGAAGATGCATTTGTCAGGGAAGATTCTAGTCTGGGACATGACTACCTGCCATAAACTGCTTTTAGTTAAAATTTTTTTAATTTCAGACCATCCACTGTGGTTACTTTAAGTCCCTGAGCTTGCAAGGCCATCCTGCAGGCCTTCCCTAACCTTGTCAGGTTATCATGCGGCCCCTTTCCAACCACAGTAACTATTTTCCCTCCCTGGGAACCAGTCCAGGATCGCACAGAGCATTTAGCTGTCATATCTCTTTAGTCTCTTTTAATCTCCTCAAATAGTGATGTTTGAATTATATAGGCCAGTTATTTTATAGAATGTCCTTTAGTTTAGGTTTGTTTGTTGTCCCTGTAACTAGATTCAGCTTTTTGGCTGAGTGATATAGTCTTCTCAATGCATCCTATCAGAAAACACAGACGTCAGTTTGCCCCAGTATTAGTGATGTTCACTTTTCGTCATTGGTTAAGATGATGGCCACGAGGTTTCTCTACTTCAGAGTTACTATTTTCCTGGGTTTCTTTTTTGCTTGCTGACTTAAGACAACCACTGATTAATTAGACCATGGATTATTTTATGTTCTTTGTGTAGCTCGAGATGCTGCTGTGCAGAAGATAGAGACTATTATCAAGGAGCAATTTGCACTTGAAATGAAGAATAAGGAACATGAAATTGAAGTCATTGACCAGGTATAATGATGACAAATTAAAAAAGCACACAAAGCTATTGAAAAAAATCTACACATGATGACTTGAAAAAAAATCTCTTGAGATAGAATCATAGTTTGTTTTTTCCCTTTGCTGTTTTTTTTTTTTTTTAAAGAGCTTTCTCATTTTTGGAAAAAAGACATGCCCCCTCCCTTTTTTTTAATTAATGAAATTACAGGAAAAGATAAAAAAATTTACCTGAAATTTCATCCCAAAAATAATTCCTCTTTGCTCTTGTGCTCAAATCTTTGTGGATGTTTCAATGACAATGCATGTGTACACATAAATATACATATTAATATGTCTGTATACTCTTGCAAAAACATTGGTTTTTGTCATTCTTTTAGGTCTTTTGCCAACCTGATTGGTGGGAAATGGTCATTTTTATTTGTCTTTGATTATTAGAGAGGTCGAGCTTTTGTTGGTCATTTGCATTTCTTATTTTATGAATTATTTATATATCCGTCCTGTCATTTCTATTTTTTAAAGTAATGAGTTGACATTTGTTTTTAGCGACTGATTGAGGCAAGAAGGATGATGGATAAACTTCGTGCCTGCATTGTCGCAAACTACTATGCTTCTGCAGGACTTCTAAAAGTTTCTGAGGTAACTTTTCCTCATATGCAGTCATTTCTGGCCACCCATATTGGTTGTGTGAAGGGGAAATTAGTAGTGTTGATGTGGAATTCCTGCCTTTGAAACATTTCTTATATTGACCTTTAGAATTCAAGAAGCCTAGCCTACTTTCCTGGGAATGTACGTAAACTTATTGTGTTCACCCATAATCCTTTATTCGTCCTTTAATCGTACCTCTCTACGTTGTCAATAATCCTAAGTAACATTTTTTTCTTTTTAATTAATCCCTTTCCTACTAATATTTAGCAGTGTTGTTAGGCTTTGCAGATACAAAAATAACTTGCCTTCTTTCTCTTCATTTGATTATGGTTGGCTTTGGAGTAAGTTGTAGGTTGATTTTTTTTTTTTCTTTGACCTTTTATCTAATGAATGGGATTTTTTTGTTTCAGTAGATTTGCCCTGTTTAGGAAGCCCTGATTTCCATCCCCCCTTACTTTTTATGAAAAATTTCAAATAGGCAGAGAAAGTTAAATAAGCACCTCTTAATGCATCACTTAGAATGAACAGTTTTAACATTTTTGCCATATTTATTTTATCTGTTTTATTTTTCTCTGAAGCATTTGAAAATAAGTTTCAGGCATCATGACACTTCACCTCTAAACACTTAATTACATATTTCCTAACGGCCATTCTTCTATGTAGTCACAATACCTAAGAGAATGATTCACTACTATTATCTGTTAACCAGTCCATATTCAAAAATTTTCCTAGTTGTCCCCAAAATATCTTTTAAAGCTGGTTTGTGGTGGTGGTGGTGGTTGTTCTTTTTTTAAACACAACAAGGATCTAATCAAGGTTCATAGCTACATTTGGCTATTTTGTTTCTCTAGATTAATTTTATCTAGACCGGTTCTCCCACCTATTTTTCCCCCAGAATATTGACTTATTTTAAGAGACCAGGACATTTATCTTGTAGAATGTTCCACATTTTTAATTTATTTTTTCCCTTGTTTATTTCTTCATTCCCTCTATTTTTCCTGTAAACTGAAAGTCAAATCTAAATACTGGATTATTTTAAGGTTAAATCTTTTTGGCAATAATGCTTCATAGGTGATGCTATATACCTCATGTTGTTTCACTTCAGGTTGTCCTGCTGTTGGTGATAAGAGTGTAATTATTTGTTTACTGTGATTGCTACTAGATAATTCCAGTTCTAAAGGATGTGGATAGGATTGAAGGCAATAGGACAGATTGTTTGACATTTTGATAATTTCAGCATAACTTTGTTGTTCACTCTTAAATTTTTTTTTTCTTAAGTTTTTTTCAATTAGAGTTAGGTAATTCTTCTTTTGGACAGTACTGGCTCTGTGAGAATGGCGGGAGGTATGATGGCATACTGCTTTGCATCGTTTCCTATGGTTTTATAGATAAGAGGTACCTTTCATATTTAGGCGTTCATGTCATCCCATGTAGCTTTAGGGTGCCTGGTATTGGTGATACTCCTGTTGTTGTCGTAGAGAAATCTGGAGTAGTATTCGAATTTAATTTTAGGTGGTAGGCAGTTGTCTCTTCTATTGCAGGAGTTTCCATAAAACATTAGAGTCTGAGCCACTTTTCTGCAGCTAACAAATCATAACAAATTACCACAAGCTTGGTTGGCTTTAAACAACAGGAAGTTATGATTCTGGAGCCCAGCAGTCCAAAATCAAGGTGCTGGCTGGCGGATGCTCTCTCTGAAGACTCTTAGGAAGAATCTTCCTAGCCTTGTCCTAGCTTCTAGTAGTTGCTGGCAATCCTTGGTGTTCTTGGTTTGTAGCTGCATCACTCTAATTTCTGCCTCTGTCTTCACATGGATGTTTTCCCTCTGCATATCTTCTCTTTCTCTCTATGTTCAAGTTTCCCCTTTTTTAAAAAAAGAAATATGTTTTTGTTGATTTTAGTGAGAGAGGGAGGGAGAGAGAGAAACTTCGAAGTGAGAGAGAAACATTGATCCGCTACCTCCTGCACCACCCCTACGGGTGTGTTCTCTGGCCAGGAATCAAACTGGTGACCTTTTGGTGCATGGGACGGTGATCAAACAACTGAGCCACCCACGCCAGGCCAAATTTCCCTCAAAAAAGCACTTTTAATTGGATTAGGGCCTACCTTCACCCAAATGACTTCATCTGAACTTGATTACATCTGCAAAGACCCTATTTCCAAATAAAGTCACATTCATAGGTTTAGGGTGGACATGAATTTTTGGAGACACTGTTTAACCCAGAGTAGATTCTGATGTCATTTGTTATGTGGCTTGCTGTTGGATTCAACAAAATGGACATCATGATCTAAGGGTTGTATGACGTAGGACTGTAGCTATTCTGAAGAGCTGATTATTCATTTAATGTTTTGTTCCCTTTTTTCTTTCTTTTTTCATCATTAGCAGTTTTGAGTTGTGCTATTTTGTGGTCCAGAAATGTAATGATTTTTATCTTATATTCTGATTAGGATATATTCAATGATACTTAGTTATAATAATTTTTAGTTTGTTGTAAAAAATATATTTATAGCTCTAAAAGATACCTTTATTATTGAAATTCAACAGCTTTGTTGCTTTGATTCTGAAACACAAGTATCTGGCTCCTTTTTCTTTCTAAAACAATTATTTTAATAGCACAGGTTTTTTTGTTTTTAATTTTATTTATTAAATTGATAGGGGTGAAATTGGTCAACATGAACATACAGTTTTCATGTGTGGTTTCTATGTTACAAGATCTGTATATTTCAGTATGAATGGCACAAGTTATAAAAGCTGGGCTTCCTAGGAACATAGCACAGTGTGTCATACTAGGTAATAGAACACACTGTATTTTGTATGCAGGTTAATGAGATACAGAAAAATACCCTAGGCTTCAGTACTGAACTGAGGGCAAAGTTTATGTCAGTATTAATAATTTTAAAGCATTGTATACTACATTTTTCTCCTACGTGGGAACTATTTAACATATGCATATATTTTTATATTTCTTACAGGAATGTTTTATTCAGAGCTGTTCTAGCTATGTAAAGCGATGTGAAACTTATTTTTATTTTTTATTTTTATTGATATGAGAGAGAGAGAGAGAGAGAGACATCAATTTGTTGTTCCATTTTTTTACATTCATTGGTTGCTTCTTGTATGTGCTCTGACTGGAGATCACCTGCAACCTTGGCATTATCAGGACAATGCTCTGACTGAAACATATTTTTTTTAAGTCCAATTTTGCTTTCCATATGTTACTATGTATTTACCTTTATTTTTCATTTACCTAATACTAAAGGCTAAAGAGGACTTGTATCTTTAGCCTTTGGTGTTAGGATCTTTGCATAGTTACTTATCACTTCCTTGTTTTGGTGGTTCAGACGATGTTAAGGAATTAGGACTTTATTTTATGGGTTTGGAGAGATTTTGAAAGATTTTAAGCATGATCTTAAAGTAGATAATTTTGCCTACTTTTGATGAATTTGATTAAAGTTTATTTTGATTGCTTTCACTTTTGCAGGGATCAAAGACGTGTGATACAATGGTTTTTAATCATCCTGCTATCAAGAAATTTTTGGAATCACCATCTAGGTCATCATCTCCTGCCAATCAAAGATCAGAAACTCCATCAGCCAATCATTCTGAAAGTGATTCTTTATCTCAACACAATGACTTCTTGTCTGACAAAGACAATAACAGCAATATGGATATAGAGGAAAGACTCTCAAACAACATGGAACAGAGACCAAGTCGAAATACTGGAAGGGTATAGTTGGATGGACGGGAGGGAACCAAAGGAAAAGGGAACTATATTTATTAAGAGTATGTACATGTTATTTCATGTAACCTATTTTATAGGAACTCTGGGAAATAAGTTAATTATATTCCTTTTATTGATGGGGAAACTGAGTCTCAATGAGATTCAAGTTATATGTGTCCACAAGTATCAGAACTGAGAGCTAAACCTATGTCTTTCCTTTTTGTTGTTGTTGTTTTTGTTACTCCTCACTCAAGGGCATTTTTCCATTGATTTTCAGAGAAAGTGGAAAGGAAGGAGAGAGACACATCAATAAGCTGCCTCCTGCACATGCCCCCATCAGGGCTAGGGATCGAGCCTGCAACCGAGGCATGTGCCCATGACTGGAATTGAATTTGGGACCCTTTAATCTGCAGGCTGACACTCTATCCACTGAGCCAAACCAGCTAGGGCTAAACCTATGTCTTTCTGATTTTAAAATTCAGTACCCCTGCATATGGCATCACTCCTAGTGCCATTCACATGGACATGAAAATATGAAAAGAATTTTGAGGAGTTGGCAATGCTGTGACCTTGCCCAAGGTCTTTGCACTCTGTCATGTTTATTTGCAAGAGCAGTGATTCTTGAGCATTTTCCTCTGTGAAACTTGATATTCTAAGATACTTTGATAACTGGAGGAAATGTGACAAATGATAAATAGAATTGAAAACCATTTATTGCTCTTTGATCCTGCCAGTTTATGGAGTTGCCATCTCAAGATACTCTGAACTTGTTGGTATAATATTTGGCTTCATTTATTTTTAAAATAATTTTTATAAAAAAAACTTTTTGAGAGAGAAAAAGGGAGAAGGAGAGAGAGAGAGAAACATTGATGTGACAGTGAAACAGCCTTGTCCAGAAATCAAACCAGCAACCTTTTGGTACAGAGGCAATGCCTACTAACTGAGCCACACCAGCCAGGGCAATATTTGGCTTTGGAAATAAGACTGATGGTTTTTCTCATGTAGGTGTTCTATGATAGAAAACATTTCAGGGCTGCTTTTCACAAACTCAGACATCAAGGATTTGATTTATTTTTTATAAAAATGAAATTGGACATTTTTCTTATTATAAATTCATGTATTCATTGCTGAAAAATTTAAACTACAGAAAAGTAAAAAATAATAGAAAATCAATCATAATGCCACTAAAAAATCAGAACTCTTACTGTTTGGATTTACTTGCCTTTTCCAGTATTATTTCTGGGAAAATACTGTATATTTTTTCTTTTTATAATTAAAAAGAATTTAGGTTGTATTGATCATTGGATTTAGAAATTTATCATCTTTTATATAATATACATACTCATGTTTATGTAACAAATATTTAGTACTTACTATGTTTTAGGCACTTTTCTAAGAATTTTACAAAGCAATCATGTAAGGTAAAAACTATTATCATCCTTATTTTATAGGTGAAGAAACTGAGACAGAAGTTAAATAATTACCCAAGATTATACATCTACTAAATGGAAAAACCAGGACTTAAACCCTGGCAGTCTGTCTCCATAATTAAACTTGAACTATTGTGTTTAAATTACTTCTCATCGAAAATGTTTTGATAGTATAGAAGGTTGAAAAGAAAGTAAATTTCATTGAGCTCTTTCCCCTTTACCATTTCCCAGAGGTAATCATTGTAATTAGTTTCTTGTGTATCCTTCCACGCCCTATTTGCATAGACAAAGCATATGTGTATGCCCACTGAGCACACACACGTGGAAATAATAGTGTACAAACTTTTTGTCTCAACTAATGCAAAAATTAGAGTAAAATTATTCTTTTATGCTCTGAGGTGCCACAAAGCCAGAGAATTTTGTAATTTAAAAAATTGCAATTTATTCTATTTATACCTTGTATGATTTTACAGTTTCTGCCTATTGAAAATTGTCCAAATTGAAAATGAAAATTATGATTTCTTTCAGGACACCTCTAGTATTACTGGCTCCCATAAAACAGAGCAGCGGAATGCTGATCTTACAGGAGATGAGACTTCACGACTTTTTGTAAAGAAAACAATAGTAGTGGGCAATGTGTCCAAGTGAGTATCCAGTTGAATTGTCTCATTTTCAGTCATCTATTTATGTTAATAGAACTCTGGCATACTCCTGTAGTATTATAATAGATAGAGAGCTCAGGAATTCTTTTTTTCAAACTCTTAGTTGTTTTGTTTTAAAATACATTTTTATTGATTTCAGAGAGGAAGGGAGAAGGAGAGAGAGATAGAAACATCAATGATGAGAGAGAATTATTGATTGGCTGCCTCCTGCACACCCCCTACTGGGGATCGAGCCCACAACCTGGACATGTGCCCTGACCTGGAATCAAACACCGACCTCCTGGTTCATGGGTCGATGCCCAACTACTTAGCCACGCTGGCTAGGCAAACTCTTAGTTGTTTTAAAAGAAAAGTAATATCCAGAGACTTGAGAACTCTGCCTCAGTGTGCCTGCCAATCTTTGACATAGAGTAAATTATGCTTGATAAAAATTTCTAAGACATGAGGTTTTACACAAATGGTGTATTTCAATAAGCATGTAAGTGTGGATAAGTTTAGAGGAACTTTTGACTTCTTCTGACCTAGTTTTAACTTAGGTAGGTAGTTCCTAAAAATGTTTATTTGGTTGCCAAATTGAAGTGTTTTTAATTTATAGCAGAAGGTTGCAGACCAGTTCTTGAAGACAGAATTCCTCCAAGTTAAAGAGCTATCTATCTCTTTTAACAGTATGATCGCATGCTATCTTTTGGGAGTGTGAACATTTTTGCCAAGTATCTAGGAACGAATAAAGACATCATAAATCTTCAAATAGCGAAAGATTGTTACTTCCTCACAAAGTCTTATTTGCCCTTTTCCAACCCTGTTAGGTATATTTTCCCTGTTTTTCCTTGTCATTTTTCTCATATAATCATTTTCTGTTTTCATACATTTTCCCCAAATCAGACTGGAATCTCTTTTGGGTAGGAACTATGTATTATTTATTTTGTACCTTATATTAGTTGGAGTTCAGTAAATATTTGCTTGATGAATAAATTGACATATTTATGGAAATTATAATTAGATTCAATTATTTTAAAAAGGATTTGGAAATACAGTAATTATCTGGCAGGAAAATCAGACGGGGGGCGAGGAGGGGATCTTTCAAGCCCCAATTAATGGATCATTAATAACAAACAAGAGGTACATAAAATCTCAGGATACTAGAAACAAAGATTCTTAATGATCCATGTGAAAGTATTTAAATGGAACCATAAAATATGATTAGGCAATTAGATTTCTATTTTATAGATTATTTTAGAGTTAGCATGTATTCAGCTAAGGAAACTAAATAGTTTGTGTGAAGTGTTAGAGCTGGGGTCTTATGTATAGTACAGGACAGATCAGCCCAGGAAAGGTCTAAACTAGAAATCTAAATAGATCCACTGGGCCACAAGAAGATTGGGTAGAAACAGTCATTGACATTTTCAAACAATTATGTCTAATATGTAGGTTTTGGGGTTTTTTAAAGACAAGCTAGAACTAAAATACTGGTTAATCATAAATTTTAAGTAGAGGGAGTGATTGGCATGAAAATTGTAAGGTCTTTGTTCTGGAAGCGGGTAAAAATACTGATTTACCCTACGTTTTGTTAAGAGTGCTTGCTGCAATATCTAAGATAACAACTAAAAGAATAGATAGAGAAATTTAAACTTTAACAATAAGGGAGGGGTGGAAAATGAATGAGAAGAAGGGGGAAATCTGATTCTAGAAAAAGGCAAGCAGGGGCAGGAGGAGGGATATAAAGAAGAGAAAAAATAAAACAAGTAGTATAAAATAATTTAGTAATAACAAATCTAAATGTATAAACAGTCATAAAAATGCATATGGATTTAACTAGTTAGAATATAGTAATGCTTATATTGAGATAAAATAACCTAAAATTCAGATCTCTGTTATTTTTCAGGCACATCTAAATACAGAAAGATTGAGAGTAAGCAAATAGGATCTTGCTCCCAGCATATGTCCTCAGTTTGGCCCAAAAAGAAAAGAAAGTAAGCAAATAGATAAACTAGCAAATTCTAACCAAAAGAAAACTAGTGTAACATATTAATATCAGGCAAAAGAGACTTTAAGACCAAAAGCATTCATAGAGGTAAAGATTTATTATATAATGATAAAAGGTTTTCTTCATCAAGAAGATAAAAAAATTCTTAGCTTCTGTGTACTTGATAACATAGTCTTAAAATGTCTTAAAATGATAACAGTCTTGAAATTGATAGAACCACAAGCAGAAATTACCAAATGCACTACCACTGACTTTATATACATCTCTCAGTAATTGGTACATCCAGCAAACTACTTATATGAATATGAAAAGTTAGAATATCAATTAACAAAGCTAAAGTACACACATAGAAGATTACACAGAACGAAAAAAAAATTTAAGCATACAAGGAACATTTATGAAAATTCACTATATAGTAAGCCATAAAACAAGCTTCAACAAAGGACTTGTATTTTTTCTAACCACTAGTGCAGTAAAGCTAGAAATCAATGACAGTAGGATAACTAAAAAAACCTCCAATATATCTGGAAATTCAAAACACTCACAACAACTCATTAAGGCAATGAAAAAAAACCACATTAAAATAACCAGAACTAAATAATAACTCAAAAGTTGTAGGCTAACACTAAAGGGATAGTTAAACGGAAATTTGAAGTCTTATAAGACTACAGTAGAAAAAAAGCTTAAAATTAATGAACTAAGCAGCTTAATTAGACAATGCACTAGGGGAAGCAAAGAATTTAGAGACGAGCCCTAGCCGGCTTGGCTCAGTGGATAAAGCGTCAGCCTGCGGACTGAAGGGTCCCAGGTTCGATTCCGGCCAAGGGCACATGCCTGGGTTGCGGGCTCAGTCCCCAGTAGGGTGCGTGCGGGAGGCAGCCAATCAATGATTCTCTCTCATCATTGATGTTTCTATCTCTTTCTCCTCCTCCCTTCCTCTCTGAAACCAATAAAGAAATATATTTTATTTATTTATTTATAATTATTATTTTATTTATTTTATTATATTTTTTTAATATATTTTATTGATTTTTTACAGAGAGGAAGGGAGAGAGATAGAGAGTTAGAAACATCAATGAGCCAAAACCGGTTTGGCTCAGTGGATAGAGCGTCGGCCGGCGGACTGAAAGGTCCCAGGTTCGATTCCGGTCAAGGGCATGTACCTTGGTTGCGGGCACATCTCCAGTAGGAGATGTGCAGGAGGCAGCTGATCGATGTTTCTAACTCTCTCTCTCTCTCCCTTCGTCTCTGTGAAAAATCAATAAAATATATTAAAAAAAAAAAAAGAAGAAGAAACATCAATGAGAGAGAAACATCGATCAGCTGCCTCCTGCACATCTCCCACTGGGGATATGCCCGCAACCCAGGTACATGCCCTTGACCAGAATCGAACCCAGGACCCCTCAGTCCGCAGGCTGACGCTCTATCCACTGAGCCAAACCTGGGTTTCGGGCTCAGTCCCCAGTAGGAGGTGTGCGGGAGGCAGCCAATCAATGATTCTCTCTCATCATTGATGTTTCTATCTCTTTCTCCTCCCTTCCTCTCTGAAACCAATAAAGAAATATATTTTAAAAAATAAATAAAAAAAAAGAATTTAGAGAGGAAAAAAAATAGATAGCATACATAAACATGGTGGAATTAAGTAAGGAAAAAAGATACAAATAAATATTAGAAATGAAAAAAGACATAACATCAGATGCTGCACTGTTAAAGAGATAAGTGTATTTGAAAATGTAGATGAACTGAAGAATCCCTAGAAAAATACAACTTAAAAGTGATGCGACAAAGGAAACTTGGAATAGTCATAGAACTACTAAGTAAATTTTATTATTTATTTTTTTAAACATTCCTGTGACAAAACCAAACCACACCACTTGGCTTAGATTGCTTTACAGGCAGCATGAATAGATAATTCTAGTTGTATACAAAATCTTCTGGGGACAAAGAGACAATACTTACAATTTATGTTATGAGGATATCCTAACTCTGTTCATAAAGCTTGACATGGAGTTCATAAGAAAATAGATATTATGGGACATCACACTTATGAATATAGATATAAAAATACTGAACAAAATCCTGAGCAAACTGAATTCAGTAACTATAGAAATGGTTATTGTGTGCAAGAAATGCAAGTTTGGAATAACATTAGAAATCAATAAGTATAATAAACACATTAACAGATTAAAGAGGATAAATACTTGATCAAAAATGCAGAAACAACCTTTGACAAAACTCAACATCTATTTGTGATAAGTCTTCATGGCAGACTTAGAGTTTAGTTAACTCAGATAAAGAATATCTTTGAAAAACCTACAGTATATTTTATACTCAGTGGTGAACTCAAGTCTTCCCTTTAGGATTAGGAACAAGACAAGAGATGTCTGGGGCCACCACTCCTGTTCAGTATTGCTCTTGGAGATACTAATGTAGTCCTGTTTAAAAAATTAAAAAGTATATGGATTAAAAAATAAATGTCATTAACAGATGACACTGTCTACATAGAAAAATATAAAGCAATTTTTGATAAAGTTTTAGAGTTAATGAGAGAACTTGACCAGGTTGTTGAATATAATATCAATACACAGAGATGAGTTGTTTCTGTGTGACAGCCACAAAATTAGAAAACATGATTTTAAAAGATGTATTTACTATAGCAATAAATATACAGTAAATAAGAGACAAGTAAGCTTTTCGTGAATTATAAAAACTTTAAAGACTTAAAAGAACTTAATAGTATACTATGTTCATGGATAGAAAGGCTCAGTATAATAAAGACAACACTGCTCTTCAAATTGATATGTAGATATTCTGATTAAAATCCTGACAGGATTCATGAAATCCAGAGGCTGGATTTTATATATGGAAGAGCAAAGAATCAAGACTGAACAAGAATACTGTTGATGAAGAACCAGATTAGGCAACGTGGCCTACTGCATCACTAAGGATAACTATAGGCATAGATGACATATAGAAGGCTATGACCATATTTTCTAACAGAATGTGATAAGGGGGCCTTGTGAAATAAAATCACCTGCATAAGGGAGGGCTAAAGATACTGGTTTTACTATGGGCAGAACTTAAGGGAATGGCTTGTTCTTTTTTTTTTTTTAATCTTTATTGTTCAGATTATTACAGTTGTTCCTCTTTTTCCCCCCATAGCTCCCCTCCACCAGTTCCCACCCCACCCTGCTCCCTCACTCCCCACCCACTGTCCTCATCCATAGGTGCACGATTGTTGTCCAGTCTCTTCCTGCATCTCCCTCATCCGTTTCCCCCCCCAAGAATAGTCAGTCCACTCCCTTTCTATGCCCCTGATTCTATTATAATCACCAGTTCATTCTGTTCATCAGATTATTCACTTGATTTTCAGATTCACTTGTTGATAGATGTGTATTTGTTGTTCATAATTTGTATCTTTACCTTTTTCTTCTTCTTCCTCTAATTAAACGATACCTTTCAGCATTTCATATAATACTGGTTTGGTGTTGATGAACTCCTTTAGCTTTTTCTTCTCTGTGAAGCTCTTTATCTGACCTTCAATTCTGAATGATAGCTTTGCTGGATAAAGTAATCTTGGTTGTAGGTTCTTGGCATTCATCACTTTGAATATTTCTTGCCACTCCCTTCTGGCCTGCAAAGTTTCTATTGAGAAATCAGCTGACAGTCGTATGGGTGCTCCCTTGTAGGTAACTGACTTTCTTTCTCTTGCTGCTTTTAAGATCCTCTCTTTGTCTTTTGCTCTTGGCATTTTAATTATGATGTGTCTTGGTGTGGTCCTCTTTGGATTCCTTTTGTTTGGGGTTCTCTGTGCTTCCTGGACTTGTAAGTCTATTTCTTTCACCAGGTAGGGGAAGTTTTCTGTCATTATTTCTTCAAATAGGTTTTCAATATCTTGCTCTCTCTCTTCTTCTGGCACCCCTATAATTCGGATGTTGGTACGCTTGAAGCTGTCCCAGAGGCTCCTTACACTATCTTTGTATTTTTGGATTCTTTTTTCATTTTGCTTTTCCGGTTGGGTGTTTTTTGCTTCTTCGTATTTCAAATCTTTGACTTGATTATTGCGATCCTCTAGTCTGCTGTTGGGATTCTGTATAAGATTCTTTATTTCAGTGAGTGCATGCTTAATTTCTAGCTGGTCCTTTATCACAAAATCGAGGGTCTCATTAGATTTCTTGTAGGTCTCATTAAGTTTATCGGCAATTTCTAGAAAATTCTTGAAAAACCTTATAAGTCTGGTTTTGAACTCTATATCCAGTTGTTTGCTTTCTTCCATTTCTGTCATTTGTGTCTTTTCTTTGTCTCCGCATTTTTTATGCTTCCCTGTGTTGATGAAATAGTTTTCTGTGCTAAGTGTCCTCTAGGACCCAGTGGTTCAGCCTCCCCAATTACCTGAGGAGGATACTCTTGGTGCACCCCCTTGTGGGCTTTGTGCACAGTCTTGTTGTAGTTAAGCCTTGATTGTTGTAGGTATCACTGGGAGGAATTGACCTCCAGGCCAATTGGCTATGAGAATCAGCTGTGTCTGCAGTGGGAGAACTTCTGTGCTGGAGACACCCCTCCGGGGCAAGACTTGCTTCAATGGGGCTTTGGTGCTCACTGAGTCTGCCCCCTGAGTGTGTCCTTTATGGTTCCACAGAGCTGCAAACTGGATGGTCCCACTCTGACCTCTGGGTTTCCTGGCTCCTCGATCTCTAGGGAGGTGCTAATCTAGCCTTTGCCTGAAGCTATCCAGCAAAAGCCTCCCTGCAGGGCTGGGGCGGGGCGGGTCCCACGGGATCAACAGGGCGGGGCTAGCAGTTATGGCTGCTCTCAGTCTTGCCCTCAGAGGCTCTGCTTCTCAGTGTCCCGGTAATCGCTGCAAGCCCCTCGGAGAGAAAGCTGCCCTCAAGTTCCGACCAATGCCAGACAGCCCTGCTTCTCCCGTATGAGTCTGGGTCCCTAGAGACTCACCCGGAACTGGAGCTCAGAGCCTGAGACTACCTCCCGATTGAAAACGACAACTGCGCCCTCAGCCGCCAGCCCTCTCTGCGTGTATCTCCGCACCTTAGTATTTTACTTTCGTACTGTGCCTCCTCTGAGTCTCGGTATGCTTTTCTCTTTCCTTCTAGTTGTAGAATTTCCACTCAGCCAGCCTTCCTGTGGTTCTGGATGATGTCCGTTCCGTCTTTTTGTTGTATTTTTGAAGTGGTTGTTCGAGGCAGCAAACTCCGGTGTTTACCTATGCCGCCATCTTGGTTTTTCCTCCCAGTTTTCTTTTTGTAATTTATTTTTAATCTTGTTTTAAGTAGGTGTTAATTGTTTCATTAGGCTTTTGAAGGAAAAAAAGGATTCTGTTTCTTTTTCTTTTCCTCTAGGTATATACCTCCCGATAAGAGAGAAGAAAATGACCAATCTACCCACAAATGGATGGTGTATGTCCGAGGGTCTCGTAGAGAACCCAGTATTAATCATTTTGTCAAGAAAGTTTGGTTTTTCCTTCATCCCAGCTATAAACCAAATGACCTTGTGGAAGTTAGGTAAGCATACTTGAGTTTAAAGAAGTGCAGATTTATTGAAGTGGAAGAAAAGTGATTTAATTTGAAAACACTCCCTTGAAATTCTTTCTTCCCTCCTCCCACCCTTCCTCCCTCCCTCCCTCCTTTTCTTACTTCCTTCACTTCTAGTCTTACAGCTATCTTTTTTAAATTTAATATTTTAATTGATTGCAGAGAAAGGAAAATTTCAAACATATACAAAAGCAGAGTATATTGAACCCTAATGGATCCAAAGCCAATTATTAACAGTTTGCCAGTCTTTTTTTCCATCAAATTTTCTTTTTCTTTCCTTTACAAATTAGGTTCTCACTGAAAATTCATTGGTTCAATTAGCATTCTTATGAGTTCCTCTCTATCCTCTGAAATCATAGTCACTATTTGGGGAAGATCATATTGTGAACATACCTTTTAAGTCCTCTTAGCAGATACATTCAAGTAAATTGTCACCTTCAAATAGAGTATTCATGACTTACTTTGTTTTTGCCAGAGTGGAGGAATAAATGAGTGTCAGGGGTAGCAAACATAATATTTCAGCCTATGTCTGTCAAGTAGCTATCAAGGATTCTGATTCATATTGTGACATTCATCAAAAACTTTATTTTTTAAAATATTTTTTTATTGATTTCAGAGAGGAAGTGAGAGGGAGAGAGAGATAGAAACATCAATGATGAGAAGGAATCATTGATTGGCTGCCTCCTGCACACACCTTACTGGGGTTCGAGCATGTGCCTGACTGGGAATTGAACCATGACCTCCTGGTTCATGGGTTGAAGCTCAATCACTCTGAGTCACACTGGTTGGGCCATCCAGTCACTCTAGTTCTTTATCTGTGAAAATAATGACATTGGATTATATGGTACTAGGGGCTCAGTGCACGAATTTGTGCACCTTGAAAGGAACTGTGGGCCGCGAGGCTACGGTGGGTACAGGGGTGGGTTTTGGCCCATCCTCCGCGCCCCCGGGCCCCTCCCACCGTGGCCACACACCCCTGCCCCTGTCCCCTGTCTGAGGCAACCCTGCTCCCACCGCCACCACTCCCACATGCTGACGGCCCTGGTCCCGCTCGCACCCGCTGACGGCACGGAGTGATTGGAGCTGGCACCAGCAGTGGATGGGAGCAGGGCCGGCACCGTCAGCAAGTGCAAGTGGCAGCTGCTGCCTCGATAACCCCTCAGGAGCAGGGGTAGGTGGAGAAGCCCTTGGGCGATTGGGGCTGGCAGCCGCAACTCTCACCCACTGACGGCGCCGAGTGATCTGGACTGGTGCCGGGCGCCAGCAGTGGGTACAAGCAGTGGCTCAAGCGCTGGCTGCGGGTGCAGGTGCTGGTTGGGACCTCGGTGCATGGGAGCAAAGAATTTTCAGTAACCATCAGAGGCTTGCCCCAATGACAGCAACCAGCGCCCTGCCTTGGTCTGGTGCCCCCACTCACCTGCTCCACCATCCTTCTGCGGCCAACGCCCTCCATGTTCCACGTGCACCCCCTGGTGGTCAACGCATGTCATAGCGACTGGTTGTTCAGTTGTTCTGCCATTTGGTCTATTTGCATGTTAGCCTTTTATTATCCTAATAAAAGAGAAACATGGTAATTGGCGTACGACCGCTACCCTTCCCATTGGCTCATCAGGGCAATATGCAAATTAACTGTCAGCCAAGATGGCAGCCGGCAGCCAGGCAGCTTGAAACTAACATGAGGCTTGCTTGCTTCAGTGTCGGAGGACTGCAACATTCCCCACCTGCTGCTGCAGGCCTCTGAGCTGCAAGCAACTATGTAACAAACATAGAAGCTAAACAAAACCCCAGAAACATCCCGGGCTTCAGCCAGCAGGATCGCAACATTGTAAGCAAAGGCCAGAAACCTACTTTCAGCAGCGGAGGCCTAAGAGCTGGAGCCAAGCCTCAGAGCTAAAGCTGGCCCAGAATAAAAAAAAAAAGAAAGAAAAAAAGGAGCGGTTGGGAGCTTCAGTCACCCCCAGCCTGAAAACAGCTCTCAGCTCCTCACCCAGACTGGCCAGGCACCCCAGTGGGGACCCCCACCCTGATGGGTGTGTGACCAGCTGCAAACAGCCATCATCCCCTCACCCAGGCTGGCCGGGCACCCCAGTGGGGACCCCCACCCTGAAGGGTGTGTTACCAGCTGCAAACAGCCATCATCCCCTCACCCAGGCTGGCCGGGCACCCCAGTGGGGACCCCCACCCTGATCCAGGACACCCTTCAGGGCAAACCAGCCGGCACCCACCCATGCACCAGGCCTCTACCCTATATATTAAAAGGGTAATATGCCTCCCAGCACTGGGATCAGCGGAGCTGCGAGGCCTCCCAGCACCGGGATCAGCATGACAGAGGGCAGCTCCCAAACCCCGTGATGGCCCTGCGGCTCTGTGTGTGACGGTGCGGCGTCCCAACCCCCTGATCGGCCCTGCTCTGTGTGTGACAGGGTGTGGCGCCCCAACCCCCCCCCCCCCCCACACACACACACACGGGCCCTGCTCTGTGTGTGACGGGGTAGAGCCACAACCTCCCCATCAGCCCTGCCCTGAGTGTGAGAGTGGCAGCACCCCAACTCCCCAATCGGCCCTGCTCTGAGCCCGACCAGGGGCTGCACCTAGGGATTGGGCCTGCCCTCTGCCACCTGGGAGCAGGCCTAAGCCAGCAGGTCGTTATCTCCTGAGGAGTCCCAGACTGCGAGAGGGCACAGGCCGGGCTGAGGGACCCCCCTCCCCCCTGAGTGCACAAATTTTTGTGCACCGAGCCTCTAGTATAGGATAAGTGTCTTAGCTCTAAGTATCCAGTAATTGAAAATTTAATGTAGGTTTGAGTTAAATTTTTCTTTTATAATTTATCATTTTAGCATAATGCAGCATACTGATTTAACTTTAAATGAGGAAATGTAAATGATTGTCAGAAGGATGTGAATTTCTAATTTATCCATTATGAGAAAACTTTTCCTCTAGAATGATTACACGTGCATTAATGTGTTAATATCTGCTCTTCCATAGAGAGCCTCCTTTTCACCTGACCAGAAGGGGCTGGGGTGAGTTTCCTGTCAGAGTTCAAGTTCACTTTAAGGACAGCCAGAACAAGCGGATAGATATCATACATAATCTGAAGGTATTGTAACAAAACATTGTTCTCTGGAAACGAAATATCTCTTTCACCCGGTATTGAACGTAGTAGGTTAGTCCTGAGAGAAGCAGCCAGGTGAAGGATAGTGGAAGCAGGGTAAATCTTTTTGAGTGTGTTATGCTATAACACTCCTTTGTCCCTTGAAGGTTGGGGGAGCCTTTACAGTTGAATGTATGTTCTTTAAATCAGATCATCAGAACACTTGAATTTCTGACCAGAACTCACTGTTATTGTGTTACCTATGGTTAATCTCTTTTTAAAAAAATTTTACTTTTCTATCAAATGAGGCAAATACAGCCCGGCTGGCATGGCTCAGTGGTTGAGCATCAACCTATGAACCAGGAGGTCACAGTTTGATCCCTGGTCAGGGCACATGCCTGGGTTTCGGGTTCGATCCCCAATGTGAGGTGTGCAGCAAGTCACTGATCAGTGATTCTCTCTCATCATTGATGTTTCTATCTCTCTTTCCCTCTCCCTTCCTCTCTGAAATCAATAAATATATATATATATATATATATATATATATATATATATATATATATATATATATTAAAAAAATGAGGCAAATACAGAAAGTCCTAAAATGATGCTTCATTCAGTGTCATTATAATGATGAGATGTCATAGGAACTTAACTCTTTAAATATCATTTAACCTATAGCAGATTTGGTTTCATTATACTACTAGAGGCCTGATGCACAATATTCGTGCAAGGGGCTTGGCTCTCACAGCCCCAGCTTCGTCCGGAAGGTCGTCCGCAAGGTCGTTTGGCTGTCCGGTCTAATTAGCATATTAAACTTTTATTATTATAGATAGATGTTTTGCTTAAAGTTGTAGAACCTATCAACGACATTAGGTGAGGAGTTCCTGAAGTAAGCCTTGTCTGTTTATCTCCTAAGGATAAAGAATATGTTTATTTCCGAAGAGTAACAATTGAAGTGAACATGTTTTAGAAAATGTAAAGTACTGTAGCAGGTTGTAAAACTTCAGTTATTTATCCTCACCTGAGGATATGTTTATTTATTTTTAGAGAGAGGAAGGATTGATCAGTTGCCTCCTGTATGTGCCCTGACTGGGGATCAAACCCCCAACCTTGTGGTATACAGGAGGACAGTCCAACCAATTGAGCCACCTGACCAGGGTGAAGGTTGTAATACTTTTGATTTGTATTGTCAGAAATCCTTTTCTGATATATCCACATGGTTTGTTATGCAGCTATTATAAGTTATATTTTACAAAGTGTTTCCTGTGCCTGAGGGGTAATTACCATTATAGTAAGCAAAAAGCCCCGAGTATAAAGTATATGTATAGAATGAGGTCACCATGATTTTAAAAAAACACAAAAGAAATATACCAAAATGTTGGAGTACATAATTGAAATAATGATGTTGTGATCTATTTCGTATGGCCTTTTTATCTGTGTGTGGTTTTTTGAAAGTATTTTTACATAATGAACAGTTATAAAAATATTTTTTATAGTTGGAAGATAGACAATTTTTAAAATGTTCCTCTAGGCCAGCGGTTCTGAACCTGTGGGTCGCGACCCCTTTGGCGGTCGAACGACCCTTTCACAGGGGTCGCCTAAGACCATCCTGCATATCAGATATTTACATTACGATTCATAACAGTAGCAACATTACAGTTATGAAGTAGCAACGAACATAATTTTATGGTTGGGTCACAACATGAGGAACTGTATTTAAAGGGCCAGAAGGTTGAGAACCACTGCTTAGGCCCTCACTATAGTAGTCTTGTATATGTTTTCTTATATTGAACTTCTCCTATAGCACCCTTACTTGTGGCTTACTACATTGTTCTCATTAATGACTCCCAAAACTGAGCTAAATGAAACTGAGTACATCTGCAGAAATCCATTTTTTGTTTCCTTTGTTCTATAAATACAACTTTTCAACCTTAAGGCATGTTGAAATTTGTCCTCCATTGCTTGTTATGCAGCCAATGTAAGACAGCTTAACTTAATGTACACATTATTTTCTAGAGATTACTGTGAGATTAGATTGCTTTATGACCTCAGAGAAGAACTCAAATAAAGAATTTACTGCCTCTTTGTTCAGAGGAGCAAAATGTGGTCCCACTTACTTAGAAGATCTAAATTAGTTTTGCTTTCTTTTTATCTTTAAACATCGCATATACCATTTTATAGCACTGGGCCCAGCCCGTATCCCGATGATTATGGAAGTTGTTTGCGTAGTTTTGCATATTGTATTCTCCATATCACTTAGAATTCCTGGTGAAAGATTGAGGCACAGTATTTTAAAATGAGGTATTTAAAGCATTTCTTGTCAAGTTTTTTTAAAGCTTAATTTTACTACATATTATATATCAACTAGAGGCCTGATGCATGAAAATTCGTGCAAGAGTAGGCCTTCCTTCCCCTGGCTTCCAGCACTGGCTTTGCTCCAGCACCTGGGACCCAGGTGGCTTCCCTCTGGCTGCCAGCAGGCACCCGGGACCCGAGTGGCTTCCCTCCAGCCCCAGCTTCATCTGGAAGGATATCCAGAAGGACGTCTGGTCTAATTAATGTATTACCCTTTTATTTTTATAGATTGGCCTTGAAGCCTTAAACACCTATATTGTGACCATGTGATTTTTTTTTTTATGATATATTTATTTTTAAATATATTTCTTTATTGATTTCAGAGAGAAAGGGAGAAGGAGAGAGAGATAGAAACATCAATGACGAGAGAGAGTCATTGATCAGCTGCCTCCTGCACAGCCCCCACTGAGGATGGAGCCCACAACCCAGGCATGTGCCCTTGGCCGGAATCGAACCTGGGACCCTTCAGTCCGCAGGCTGACGCTCTATCCACTGAGCCAAGGCGGCCAGGGTGTGACCATGTGATTTTTATTTGTACTAGAGTATCACTTTTCCTGTCATTTCTATGTCAACCCTCAAAGCCATCTTTGCTTCTTCCATTTTTGTTCTAAATATTCATTTAGTTGCAGACCATTATTCTTCATAATCTTTCTTATATTCTGCCCTTTTATTGTTTCCTGATTAGCTTCTTTAATTCTAATCTGTCTTCATTCTGCACACCACCATCAGATTAGACTTCCCAAACTAAGAGAACTATTATGGTATTCCGGTCTGAGAAACCTATATTGCTTTTATTTTTTGTGATTATAGATAATGCTGCAGTAAACATCTTTTTTTGTAAAATGTCCTCCATGTTTGGATTGTCCTTAGAATGGGTTGTTCGAAGTGTATACTTTATATTAAAAGTATGATTACTACATGTATATCTGAGGTTGTTTATATTAATTTTACTCAATTCTTCCCCACAATATTAAGAGGGTTTTTGTTGAAGTGATGAATTTATATTATGAAAAAGTAGTTATGGTATGAAAACTTGTGGTGAAAGAGGTTTTAGGTAAGATCCTATCTAATAATAGACAAACATGGTAATTGACCATACCTTCACTACGCCTCCCATTGGCTAATCAACACGATATGCAAATTAACCGCCAACAGAGATGGCGGCTAATTTGCATACTGCAGGCAGGGCCGGCAGCACATGACGCTGCCTGCGGGCCCCGGGCTCCGGACCCCTGACCCGGCAAGGCGGGGCCAGCAGTGCACGAGGCTGCCTGCGGTACCCGGGCCTTGGACCCGTGACCTGGCGAGGGAGCAAAGCAGTGGAGAAGGGAGAGAGCCCAGGTGGCAGAGAAGGGAGGGAGCCGAGGGCTAAGCGGTGAAGGGAGGGAGCGAGGCAGTGGAGAAGGGAGCAAAGCCCGCCCTGGTGGGCTTCGCTCCCTTCTTTGCTTCACTGCAGTCTAAGGAAGCCCTATTCTTGCAGGAATCTTCCTGCAACGGGCCTCTAGTATATTTATAAGTAAGCTTGTGAAACCTAACTCTTCCTTTTGTCTTTAAATAGCTGGATAGAACTTACACTGGCTTGCAGACTCTTGGAGCAGAGACGGTAGGTTTTTTCCCCTATAGCATTATTTGGGAACAAATAGACTGAAAATTGATTTTCATTTTTAGTTAGAAAAAAAATGAGTGCTAAATTTAGAAAAATTTTATATCCCCCTCATTTATTTTTTAGCGTGAAAAAATACACATAAAATTTACTATTTTTAAGTATACATTTAAGTATTATTACATATACTCACATTTTGTGCAGTGATTGCTATCACCCGTTTGGAAAACTGAAACTGTAACAATTTACAATAATTCTCTATTCTCCTCTGCCTCTAGCTCAGCCGTGGGCAAACTACAGCCCACGGGCCAGATCCGGCCGTTTGAAATGAATAAAACTAAAAAAAAAAATAAAAGACCGTACCCTTTTATGTAATGATGTTTACTTTGAATTTATATTAGTTCACACAAACACTCCATCCATGCTTTTGTTCCGGCCCTCCGGTCCAGTTTAAGAACCCATTGTGGCCCTCGAGTCAAAAAGTTTGCCCACCCCTGCTCTAGCTCCTGGCACTCACCCCTCTACTTTCTCTCTCTCTGAATTTGACTACACTAGATGCAATATAAGTGGTATTGTACAGTGTGGTTTTTTTTGTAACTGGCATGTTTCACTTAGCATAATGTTTTCAAGATTTATCCACATTGTAGATGTGTCCGAATTTCCTTCCCAAAAAGGCTGAATAATGTTTCATTATATGTATACACTACATTGTGTTTATCCATTTATCTATCTGTGAACACTTGAGTTGCTTACATCTTTTGGCTACTGTGAATGCTAAGAACGTGGGTCTGTTTGTTTCAGTCCCTGCTTTTAATTCTTTTGGATAAATACCCAGCAGTCAGATTGCTGGATGATACTGTAATTCTTTTTTTAATTTTCTGAGGACCTGCCATACTGTTTTCCATAACAGCAGCGCCATTTTATATTCTACCAACAGTGCTAAAGGATTCCAATTCTCCAGCACTTGTTGTTTTATGTCTTTTTTATAGTAACCAGGTATTTCATTATGGGTTTGGTTTATATTTCCCTAATGGTAATTGATGTTGAGCATCTTTTCATGTGTTTATTGGCCATTTGTTTATCTTCTTTTGAGAAATGTCTTCAAATCCTTTACCCATTTTTGAATCGGGTTGTTTTGTTTTTTGTTGTTGAATTTTAGGAGTTCTCTCTATATTCTTGGTATTAGTCTCTTGTTAGATATATGAAATATAAATATTTTCTCCCATTGTGTGGGTGATCTTTACATTCTTTTTTTTTAAATTTTTCATTCTTGATTATGTCCTTTGATGCACAAAAGTTTTTAGTTTTGACATAGTTCAATTTATGTTTTTTTCTTTTGTTACATGTTTTTTTGTGTCATATCCAAGAAATCATTGTCAAAGCCAATGTCACGAAGCTTCGCCCCTATGTTTTCTTCTAAGATTTTTATTGTTTTGGGTCTTTGATCCATTTTGAATTAATTTTTGTATATGGTGTAAGGTAAAGATCCACGTTCATTCTAATGCATGTGGGTATCTAATTTTCTCAGCACCATTTTGTGAAAGACTGTCCTTTTCACATTGAATGGTCTTGGCATCCTTGTCAAAAATAATTTGACCATATATGTGAGGGTGTATTCTGTTCCAATGGTCTATTTCTGTCTGTATGCCAGTACTACACTGTTTTAATTAATATAGCTTTGTAATTATATAAGTTTTGAAATCTGGAAGTATGAGACTTCACTTTTTTTCTTCTTACCACCTCCCCCCCACCTTTTTTTGGAATTTATGATATATCAGCAGTAGTCATTATAATTATAATTAGCTATTTATAGTTTGTGTTATATTAGAAGATACTTTTTGAGCACAGAGTATATGTGAGGCACCGGTCTAGGTAGTGGGGATACAGATTTCTGCACAAGATAGCTATTGTTTTCAAGTATTCTTGGTTGTGTTGAGAACTGGCAGATGGTATACAGTAAGCATAAAAGCAGATAAGGTTTAATTTACAAATAAGTGCAATAAAGAAGAGAGTAGCCGGGGGACAAGAGAATTGCTTTAGCTAGGTTGGTTAGGGAGGCCTGAGAAGACGACATTGGATTGAGACCTAATGGTGAGAATGAGGCAGACATGCAAAGATTTGGAGGAAGAGTGTTCTAAGGCATTGAAACAACAAATGGAAAGACCTCAGTCTTATGATTAGTATTAATAATTATCTATTAAAGCAGAATAGGTTATATTCTGGGATAAAATCCTTCAGTTCTTTTTTTTTTTTTTCCCCAAAAAGATTTTGTTGAAACAGATGACTTGAAATTACTATACATTTTTTTAAAATCCCTTTCTGGGCCTCTTTTACACATATTAACTGTGTTCCTTCCACATTGACAAGTTATCTTTATAAGCATGGTTGGGGGAGATAAAAATTATACAGGAAAATAGATTCTCTTTATCCTTCCCCTTGATGACCAAGGACTTTATCCTGAGAAAAGAATTATTGAGGATAAAAATACATGGATTCCACATAAATCCAAAAACAATGTACTAAGCTTCTTCGCTCAATAAAGCAGATTTACTTATCTTAAGACTGGGGATGACCATGAGGCTTGGTGATGTTTTACCGTAAAAAGCATAGTTCGATTTTCCTCAATATCCGTTGGCTGCACAATATTGTGTCCACTGATGAGGTGGTTCTCAATGTCGTTTTCATCAAAAGAGGTGAAGAAACTGTGACTCCGCAGGCTCCCATCCTGAAACTCCTTCCTGTAGGCCCGCTGCGAGTAGGACTTGCGCATGGGCCAGCGGCCCTGCTCCGTGGGCCCCACGGGCTGCAGCACCGATCGGAACTTTTCCGTGATGGAAAGCGCCGCAGCAGGGCTGCTGGCCTCGGAGTTCTGGGAGACCAGGTCAAGTTCGGCTTTCCTGCTGCAGCTGATGTGGTTGAACTTCTCAATGCACTCGTCGATCAGGGCCGGCGGCGCCTTCTTGTGCGCCACGGTCACCCGGCCGCAGAAGAGCACCTCGAACTTCTTGGAGAACGTGTCGTCGAACTCTGAGGGGCAATGCAGCTCCTCCTGGCTGGCGATCCTCCCGGCGTGGCGGATGGAGCTGATGATCTCGGGCACTTTTGTTTGGTCATCAGCTTTGAACACGTAGCCGCATCGTCCTTAATCAGACAGGCGAAGTAGCTCGGGTCGTGACTGTTGTGGATCAGTTTGTGAGCGTGCTGAGGCTTACACTCGAAGATGCTGGAACAGATCAGCGGATCCCACTGCTGAGTCTTCTCTGGCTCCAGTTCACATCGCAGTCCAGAGGGCGAGACGCAAAGCCTGGACTTGCTTGGTACCGGGTTCCTTTTTGGAGGACTGCCCGCTGAGCCGGCGCACCTCTGCCACGACCCGGGGCAGCATGGGCATGGTGGTCAGGGAATGCACAGGCAAGGAGCCCACCAGCTGGAGGCCGAAGGCCACCCAGACCTCGTTAGGGAATGGATGCTTCCTCGCCGTGAATGTGATTGGTTCCATCTTGGGAAAGGTCTGAAAACTCAGCAACACCTTCCCTTACTCCTCGATGGTAGACCCAGCAACCTATTTGACCTGCTCCTGGTGCAGAAGCCTGTGCGGCGGCGCGCTCAGGGCGCGGGGCCGGGCCGGGCGCTCAGGTGCTGGGGGGCAGCTTGGGGACCGCCTGGGTGCGCGGGGCGTCCATCGTGCCCCCTGGCAGCGTGCTTCCAGCCGCCAGGGCCGGGAGGGGCCCCCGGCTGGGCTCCCGCCTCTTCACCGGTGTCCGAGGCCTCCTTTAGTTCTTGAGATGGAAATTGCCTTTGAAGTATGATTAGAAATCATTTGTCACATCTCTTAGAGTACCGTGATCTTAGAAGGTTTGGGGCTTTCTGGGACACTGATGATGAATTCATGAGCCCAATTATTGCCCGATTTTGTAGGTAGTGGATGTTGAGCTCCACCGGCATTCTCTTGGAGAAGACTCCATTTACCCTCAGTCCTCCGAGTCAGACATCTCTGATGCCCCACCGTCTTTGCCTTTGACCATTCCAGCCCCAGTGAAAGCTTCCTCACCAATAAAGCAGTCACATGAGGCAGTACCTGATACCTCCGTGGAGAAAGGTAATATATTTTTTCTTGTACATTCATGTTATTTTTCCTTATATGGAGGAGTCATCCTGCGGCATTTATTTTTCTCATTTACATAATATGATAGTGAACTGCTGCCTTCAGAGACAGAAAAAGGAAATTTTCCATAAGTAGGCATGTTGCCTCTACTATCCAGTACTATTATGAATATACCAAAATGCTTATTACTCTTCTCAGAAAATATCTTTCATTAAGTTCTACTAACATTTTGTAGAATACAAAACTCACTAAAAAGCATTAAATTTTTAAAATAGAAATTACTTTATTTTTATGGTTATATTGCTATTTTTGTAGATTCAAAGAAAGCTCTATGTTTCTCTATAGGACATACTTGAATAAATCAGTGTTGCAAACTAGACCATGCCACAAATTTTTTTTTTGATTGATTTTAGAGAAGAAGGGAGAGGGAGAGGGAGATAGAAACATCAATGATGAGAGAGAATCATTGATTGGCTGCCTCCTGCACACCCCCTACTGGGGATCGCGCCCATAACCCAGGCATGTGCCCTTGGTTGGAATCAAACCTGGGACCCTTTAGTCTGCAGGCTGACGCACTATCTACTGAGTCAAACCAGTTAGGGCCACGAATCTTAACTTTAAGTATGACAAATTGTTTATTAAGGAATAGATACCATTCTTCCCACATGATAAAATAGAGCAAAACATCAAAGTAATAACTGTGAATTGGAAAAATCAAATAATAAACTTATATGTGCATTAGGGAAGGGGACTTGAACACAGTCTCAATTATAGCTAAGCAGGGAGAAACAAAACCTCTTCTACTGTGAGATACACTGATGATAAATAAGGTGACCCTGCCTCCTCCTCCTCACCAAAGTAAATGAATTCATTAACATTTCCTGTAACTGGATGATTCCCTAACAAAACATTAGTTCTGATTTTGCAGTATCAATGTTGAATTTTACAGCACAAACTTTATAAAACCATTTTCTCTGTTAAATGCTTTTGTCTCTTGAGACTTCCTTTTATGACAGGTAACTCAGAGAAAAGTAAGGCTTGTCGAACAAAATTCATGAGGTTGGGGCGTATCATAAAACTGAATTTCTGCTCTAGTTTGGGTTTGTAGATGTGTCTCACTGGAGGAGAATGTGGGTATTTTAACAACCATATTAGAGAAAAGATAGGCATTAAAAGTATGACGAAGATAATTTCCCTGTTTTTACCTTAAGGCTTTTCAGTCCAACTTAGGGAACTCTTATCATAATTAAAATCAGGCAGATAAATAAAGTTGCATTTTTGAATTGCATCAGTCTTTTTCATTAATGGAAAAACTACTTCTAGTTGGCTCAACAAGGGGAAACTATAAATAGCCATCCTAGAACAGCCCTGTGATGTGATTATGTCCAGCATCATCAATATCATGGAGCATAGATATATTTTAATTTAATGTTTCCCATCACCACTTATTCCTGCTATGCCCTCTTCCACCTCCACCTCCCCCCCACTTACCCCCTGCAGTCACCACACTGTTGTCCATGAGTTCTCATGGAGCATAGATCTTAATGTTTCTTTCCAGCCTGTCGTTGCACTCAATCCCTTTTATTAAATTGCAACTAATTCATTGAGTTACAATTCTTGCATGTAGTAGATATTAATTAAAATACCATGTATTTTAAGCCATGTTATGATTATATGTAGTAAATACAGAAATATATTGAATTTTGTTAGTTCTTCAGGTGGAAGAAAATTGTATTTTTTTCTGAGTTAAAAACCATTAAATTTTTATTCCTTGATGATTATAGTTTCTTGTAATTCTGGTCCGGTTCCCAATTATGTGAACAAGAAACTTAAATAATAAGTATCTAATCTTATTTAAAATATAAGACTCACTGTCAATAAATGTTTAAGTATTAAGTATTCACTTGTATAACTTATGTACAAGAAATAAAATTGACTCTAAATGGTATTAGTTTGTCTCTTAGCCTGCATTTTAATATGATGTTAATTTCATTCTTTTGTTCCTCTTTAAATTTCAATTACATCTTCTTTATGGGCATTTAATAAGACAGGACATCATTAGATTAAGTGAATCCTTTGGAGTTTTTCCTCCTCTCTAATTTAAACAGGTTTCAATTTACAAAAAAAAAAAAAAAAAATAGAACAGAATGAACTTATATATACTGTTTATAGTTAATATGTTTCCTAATTTTTTAAAGAAACTTTTTTTTAAAATATATTTTATTGATTTTTTACAGAGAGGAAGGGAGAGAGATAGAGAGTTAGAAACATCGATGAGAGAGAAACATCGATCAGCTGCCTCCTGCACATCTCCTACTGGGGATATGCCCGCAACCCAGGTACATGCCCTTGACCGGAATCAAACCTGGGACCTTTCAGTCCGCAGGCCCCCGCTCTATCCACTGAGCCAAACCAGTTTTGGCTTAAAGAAACTTTTTAACAAAATATGATTCTAGGGATATTCACATTTGTTACAAAACAAGACAACAAGCTCCAAATGTGGTCACCTATGCCAAGCTCACATCACCAAATTCAAACTTATAGTTTCAGCCTCTTCCAGAAATGAATCTTAAATCAGGAATCCCCTAGTCAGCACTAGATGGGTAATTGGCCTGATAGACCCCTGCTGTCCCCTAAGAAAAGTGACCTTACCATAGCCGATCTGCTTTTTGCTCAATAACTTCCTTGCTCCTGGTCCCTTCTGCCTCTAAAAGTCCTTCATTTTGTACAGCTCCTGAGAGCTGCTTCTTCTCTGCTACATTGGATGCTGCTTGATTCATGCATCATTGAATAAAGCCAATTAAAGCTTTAAAATTTACTCAGTTGATGCCCTAGCTAGCGGGTTTGGCTCAGTGGATAGAGCCTCGGCCTGCAGACTGAAGGGTTCCAGGTTCGATTCCGGTCAAGGGCACATGCCTGGGTTGCGGGCTCGGTCCCCAGTGGGGGGCATGCAGGAGACGGCCAATCAGTGATTCTCTCCTCATCACTGATATTTCTATGTCTCTCTTCCTCTCCCTTCCTCTCTGAAATCAATAAAAAGTATTTTTTTTAATGTACTCAGTTGAAATTTATTTCCTTATTTTTATTTTATTTTATTTCCCTTGAATGGAATCGAACCCAGGACCCTCCAGTCCACAGGCTGATGCTCTATGCACTGAGCCAAACCAGCTAGGGCTGAAATTTATTTTTTAACACACTTCACCCAAAAATGTATAAAGGGATAATAAATACTGTGGATTGTATTTACTGTACTACTAGTAAATGGCTTAAATGGTTGTTGAAATGATAAGGGATTTTTATTGTTTCATTCTTTTCCCACAGTGGTAAGATTTTATTATTGCAAAGATATTAATGACTTAATCATTTGCCTGTTTCATTTCAAGCAGGATTACCAGCCAATACTGAAACTGAGAGGCATACTACATTTTATTCTTTGCCATCTTCATTGGAACGAACACCTACCAAAATGACAACATCCCAGAAAGTTATGTTTTGTTCTCATGGCAATTCAGCTTTCCAGCCAATAGCATCAAGCTGCAAAATTGTGCCACAGAGCCAGGTTCCTAATCCCGAGTCACCTGGGAAATCCTTCCAGCCCATCACCATGAGCTGCAAGATCGTCTCAGGTATACAGAGGATGTGTGCGAAGTTGATGTGTGTAAAGTTATTGGAATGACAAAACAAAATACTGTGGTTTAAAATAATTTTTTTTAGTTCTAAGCAAGGTTTTTGTTTATTTAACAAGTGAGCTAATCACTTTTGATTAGCAGAACAAAGGTGTCAGGAAACAAAAACAAAAGTCATCTATGTGGAAACAATTTTTGAATGAAGCAAGAAATGAAATTCAGAGAGATCAAATTTTCATCTAGAATCAGCACAGGTAAAATGTTTGCTAGGATTGTGGTTGAACTTAAAGTAGGAATTATGGTTTGTGATTATATATGGAAACCAAAGCAACTGGAACAAGTGTAGAGGCCTTTTAGTTTGGAGTTGAAATATCTTTTATACTCTAACCACATGAGAAAAATTACTCATTTCAATTATTATCAGGAAGGTTGAATTTCCATTGCCTTACAACAATTTCACATTTATATTAGGTAAACTTTTAGTAGGACTATACTTTATGTTTTTGGCCAAACCACCTCAGGAAAGACTGAAAGAGAGTCAGTAAAAGTATGTAGGCACTGGGAGGTTTCTGTATAATACTTAAATGAAGGGGAAGGAGGGAGCCTTTGTTGTTAAAAACAGGAAACTAAGCAGTAATATGATCCAAGTCTTTGAAGTTTATGAGAAGTAAAGAATGTATAATTTTATCTACCAATTAGAAGCACTTTGGAACTTGCTGCTTCAGAGGTAGATGTTGAATGTATAAATTGGTTTGAAGTTTAGAGAAATTGAGGGATGACAAATTCAATCACTAGAAGACAGTAGAGGACGTTTAATGGCACATTGGTACCTTTAGAGCATATTCTGTGGGAACATGACTCTCTGGGTTGTGGCTGTGACATAGTATTGACAGTGACTTTGGTTTTGAGTGGGTGAGTTTCTTATTTTCCTATTGGAAATTAATCCCAAATCAAGACTCCTGGTTCCTAAATCCAATTTATCGCTTACAAATTTCCTCCCTCATTTTAGCGTCTTCAAATGCAGCCTGCCTAAGTTGTTAAGAGATTTATTATCTAGTGATTCAACAGTTTCACACTGTTATGTAAAAGCACTGCTTTTTGAACTTTAATGTGCCTACAGGGGAACTTGTTAAAATAAAGATTTATAGGTATTGGTAGGTCTGGGTAGGACCTCAGAATCCATTGCTAACAGGCTCTCAGATGATGCAGATGCTAATGCTGCTGGTCACCAGATAAGGCTGTAGAGAGTGAAACACACTAGTCCCTGGCCTTAGCTACGCTGAGGCCACTGCTCCTGCTGCTGCTCAGTCCCTGAAATCAACAGTCTCATCCACTTTTCCCAATTTGTCACCTTGGTCCTGGCAGCCCTGCCCTTCTTTCATTATCTTCCAGCATCTTCTTACATGGGTTGAATATATCTATTTTGTTTAGTTTATTTTTTTTCTCTTTTTAATTAATAAAGGTTCCCCCATATCAACGCCAAGTCCATCACCATTGCCTCGAACCCCAACTTCCACTCCAGTCCATGTGAAGCAAGGCACTGCCAGCTCTGTTATTAGTAACCCTTATGTTATCATGGACAAGCCAGGGCAGGTTATTGGAGCCACCACTCCCACTACAGGTGTGTGTTTGATCAATATGTATGCAATCCAAAAGATTTGATCTTTTTTAAAGATGAAATCCTAGTGTCACTTAGTAGCCATATAATGGGAAAATGAAATCTCCATCCATAAACAAGAGGAGGGAATATATAAGAGTAACACTAGTGCTGTTTCTCTGAGGAAGATTTACTCTTGTTGTAAAAGTTGTATTTTTAAAAATATATATCTTTATTGATTTCAGAGAGAGGAAGGGAGAGGGAGAGAAACATCAATGATGAGAGAGAATCATAGATCGGCTGACTCCTGCACAACCCCCACTGGGGATCGAGCCCTCATCGTGGGCATGTGCCCTGACCAGGAATCAAACTGTGACTTCCTGGTTCCTAGGTCGATGCTCAATCACTGAGCCACGCCAACCAGGCAAAAGTTGTATTTTTAAGAATTGACTTACATTTTCTCTTTAGTTTCTAAAGATTAAAAGTGAGCCGTAATTAATTTAAAAAGAGAGAGTTGATTTTATTTCATTTGGAAGACATTCTTTTTGGGCCTGCAAGCAATGTGGTTATTTCTAAATTAAGCTTTAGTTCAAGAATAACTTTGTGAGCAATATGTATTTCACCCCAGTCAAATAAAAAAAGTCATCTTTACTTTTCTGTGAATAAGATAAATTTTGCATCTGGGAGGAAAATTGTACCCTACCATTATAAAAAGAAAACACTAATAGGAAGAATAAGACAGATTTGGATTCACCATGTTTGTCATCATAATCTCATATAACTACAGACTGCTCTTCAGGTTTTTTTTAAGTACTTTCACTAACATTAGTTTAATTGAAGGTAATAAATAGAATATTTAAACACATGCTCCTAAGTGTAAACATTTCTGTAGTTTTTCACTCCTAATTAAGAGAAATGGTAAAAAGAGAAATGAAATAAGAGAGATGATTGTAAGGTAATGAAACCTTTCTTCCCCGTGTGTGTGGGGCCATTTCAGGTAGGTTTTTGGAAAAATTGGTTCCTTTAACAGTGATTGTAATTGTGGAACTCCTTTGAAAAAATGCTACTTTCAGAAATTACCTGAGAGCCTTTTGAATATACTTAGGGATGCCAAGTAGGTGTGCTCTGAGGATACTTAGTTTTAGCAGTCAGCCAAACGTCTTTGCAGACAAGTTTGATAAATGGGTAGGTGACCAAATACCATTTTGGGTCTTGACTTTTTTTTTTTTATAATATATTTTTATTGATTTCAGAGAGGAAGGAAGGAGAGAGAGAGAGAAACATCAGTGATGAGAATCATTGATTGGCTGCTTCCCACACACCTCACACTGGGGATCCAGCCCATAACCCAAGCATGTGCCCTGACCGGGAATCAACTGTGACCTCCTGGTTCATAGGTCGATGCTCAACCACTGAGCCACGTCAGCCGGGCTTGACTTATTTTTGACTGTAGATAATGTAAGTGATTTTTATCAGAGCCTAAAGTCAGTTGTACAGATGGAGTATAAAATGGTTAATGTTGGCAGGATTTTCAAATAGGTATTCCTTCTAGTGAAACTACTTTGAAGGAGCTCGCATTCACTTGAATGTATACATTTTGGCTCATTGTTAAATAATCAATTCCATTATGTTATAGTATCTTTTTATCTTTTATACAGTAAAACTACTTTACTTATTGTACACATTCTTACAAGCTTCTTGTCCCTTTTCAGATTGGTGAAGTGGTCACCTTTGTAGGATGAATCCTTAAGTGTTTCTTCTGTAACAGTTTCAAGGTTGTAGGTTTTCAACCCTTAAAGATGAAAACTAAATAGTGAGGAAAAGGGAAGAGTGGTGGAAAATGCTTTAAAGTTCCATTTCGCAAATTTTATTTTGTTTATACTTAACTTTTAAATCTGCCTTGCTTACAGGAAGTCCTACAAACAAGCTCTCTGCTGCCTCTCAAGCCTCCCAAGGAACAGGTTCCCCTATTCCTAAAATTCACGGAAGTAGTTTTGTAACATCTACTGTCAAGGTAACCTTCTGTTACATTATTGCACTTCGCTAGTTTTAAAGATAGTGTGTTTGAGTTCAACAGTAATTTGTTAGTTGATATTGCAAACTTCATAAAGTAAAACCTTCAGGCTAATAAGTATCTTGAAGATCATCTTACTCCAGACTTCTGTACCTTTCCTTGATCTTTTCCTTGTGTAGAAAATGTTTCTCAACACTTCTGTCAATTGGTAACCCAGTATCTATTTGGAAACTTACTATGGTGAGGCAGCCTATTTTTTGGGTGGAAGGGGGCAGCTTTGTTATATTTTTCCTTCTAAAAATATTCATCTGGCAAAACATCCTTTTTTCCTATATTTGCACCAGCAAGAAGTAAATATATTTTCTTTTCCACATGTCAGCCATTTAGTTACTTGAAAATAATTCCTCTTTCCAAAATTTATTCTTTTATTTTTCAGGGAATAAGTCCTTTGAAATTTGGAATTCCAAATGTTATCTGACTTATTCAGATCAAAGTGCTAGCTATCTGTTCACTGTTTGGCAAAGACAATTCTTGCTGTTTGGTTAATTATTCAACTTATTTGTCATTGTCATGACTGTCTTAAGGCAAGAGTTTTTGAGGTATAAACTCCTGTGAGGATTGCCAAGAATTCAAAGATCATCTCTTACATGATTAAGTGTAAGAATTTAATGGTGATGATATTGAATTGTTTCCTGGTCCAGGGCAAGGTTTTTCTCTAAATTCAGTGTAATGTGTGAGCACTGTGTTTACACGAATGTCTGCATTGTAATAATTTTGTTTCTTGCCCCTAACATTTATTTATAACAAATTGACTCTGATATTTGCATTTTGCGTTTGAGAATTGGAGACACATGACAGTATTTTAAATGTTGACTTTTGCTGTTTTTACAGTTGCTATTTATTCAAGTTCTTTTTGTTGTTTTGTTTTTTAAATGTTTATTGAAAAATTTCCATGTCCTGGGTATTTATTCTGAGTACAGACAACAAGTCAAGTTGTGAGTATTATAAAAAGGATATGCTGAAGCACTGACTGCTGTTTCATTCATTTATTTAGTGCCTAGGCTCTAGGGAGAGAAAAGAAACAAAACATAGCGCCTGTCCTTTACTAGCGTACCATTTGGCAGGAGACTAGACCCAGAATCCAGTGAGTTGACCAAATATGAGAGGTAGTATGATAGGCATCTTCTAGTATACAGTGGGGCACAAATGAGTAGCTTCCTGCCAAGTTACTAGCCTTGCTTTGCATTTGGTTTCCTTTTTAAATATATTTTTATCGATTTCAGAGAGGAAGGGAGAGGGAGAAAGAGAGAGAAACATCAGTGATGAGAGGGTATCATTGATTGGCTGCCTCCTGCATGCCCCTCATTGGGGATTGAGCCCTCAACCCGGGCATGTGCCCTGACCGGGATTCGAACCGTGACCTCCTGGTTTATAGGTCAATGCTCAACCACTGAGCCACACCGGCCAGGCGCATGTGGTTTCTAAAATAATATTAAAATGCAGGTGTTGAGGCTTAGAAGACCCCAAAGAGTTTTGGGCTTTTTGTTTTGGTTTGGTTTTTGGTTGTTTATCGTGCTAGAGAATGTTACAGATTTGTATTAAATATGACTATAAAGTATCTAAAGTCACTCGTTTTATCTTAATTGTACAATATGTATTTTTACATTCACAGCAGGAGGATTCTTTGTTTGCATCTATGCCACCTCTTTGCCCAATTGGGAGTCACCCTAAGGTTCAAAGCCCCAAACCTATAACTGGAGGACTTGGAGCTTTCACAAAAGTGAGTATTTTTTCAGGGATCATCCTGCAAGTCAGTATGGTCTTACGTAGTCTCTTTTGTGGCATGTTGGAGTTGGTTGACACTACCTCACAGCATGTAACTTTTTAATCAGCCTCAGTTCTGGGGCCAGATCCTATTTTGGAGTCATGCTTCGGTTTATTCAGTGGTGTCCACAGGGCAGCCCTTGGAGCCCAGGGAGGTGGCAACTTCAAAGAGCACGGTGTGTTTCTCTCTGCTGCCAGTGTGCCAGTATCTAAAACAAACGAGTAGGTTGAGTTTGCAGATACACAGGATCAAATCCAGATCCTGCTTTGTCCCTTTAGTAGCTGTTATGGGCTACCTTTAAGCCGTGGTTTTACTCTTCTGGTGGAGCCATTCTTTACAGACCAGGCTTCATTAATTTATTCATTCCTGTGAACAGAATAGATTTAGATATTAGTAGCTCTTTTCTTGGGATGTTTATTCAGTATCATTATCATATTTGTTGCAAGGTAATCATCAAACAGGAACCTGGCGACGCCTCTCACGTGCCCACAACTGGAGCTGCCAGCCAGTCACCACTCCCCCAGTATGTGACTGTGAAAGGGGGTCACATGATAGCTGTGTCCCCTCAAAAACAGGTCATAGCTGCTGGAGAAGGGACTGCCCAATCACCAAAGATTCAGCCCTCCAAGGTTTGTGTTGGGTAGGGATGGGGAGGTAACAGGTATGGCCATTCTTTGTCTAAATAATTGACAAGTGCTGAAAAGATACAGGGTGACAGGGTTGCTGATGCCAGAAAAGCCTGTAGATGAAAGCCCCACACTGGAAAAGCAAGTTAGTCAACGTGCAGTCCATCTGCTCTTTAACCATTGACCAGGGCAGGGCATGTCTTATAGAGGGTCCTGGAACAGCCAGGCACAGGGCACAACGTCATCTCTGGCAGTGAGGGTGATTGACTTCCTGAGCACAGCTTTCCACAGGATTCAGTCTAAAGTGGGTAACCAACAGGACCAAGGTCTAGTTTTACTTCATTATTTCTGATAGGAGAGTGCATAGTTTATACCTCTGATGTCCACGCTGTGTGATCTGTTTAATAATTCTTGGCTCTTTGGAGAGTTTCCTTTCTTTACAATTTGGAGGTGTGGGCAATTATGTGTTGGGAGAACTGTAAAATTGCACATAGATTCATGTTTTATAGCTAATAAGTAACAGGATTTGAACCCAAGTCTGTTGACTCCAAGACTCCTTATTCCAGAACTAATTAAAATTTGCGAGACATAACCTAAACATGCTTTTAGAACATCCAGAATTAAATTATCTCACTTTTAGGGCAGATATATTCTAAAGCTCTTGAGAATATTATGTGAAGTGTTTGCTTTTCAACTTGAGAGCCAGGCTGTCTAGGGAGAGTGAATTGTTTTAGAGGAATACTTTAAAGTAGAAAAAGGTTTTAGATATTTTGGTTAGACTACATAGCTACAGAGGGATCAAGATAAAAATTTATAGTGTTGCCCAGCCGGCGAGGCTCAGTGGTTGAGCATTGACCTATGAACCAGGAGGCCACACTTGGATTTCCAGTCACATGCCAGGGTTTCAGGCTCAGTCCCCAGTGTGTGGCCTGCAGGAGGCAGACAATCAATGATTCTCTCTCATTGATGTTTCTATCTCTTACTCCCTCTCCATCTTGGAAATCAATAAAAATATTTTTTTTAAAAAAAATTTATAGTGTTACATAAGTGGCTCTAAAATCTGTAAGAGTCCGTTACCTACTTTCCCAAACTTACCTGGTCATAAGAATCGTCTGCTGATTTAAAAACATAAACGCATAGGCCCCTATCTCAAACTTACTGAATCAGAATCTTCCTGGGGGCCTTGGGAATCTGGATTTTTAAAAAGCTCCCCTACTGACTCACGATTAGGCAAAGTTAGGAACCACTGAGCTGCAGCATCAAATTTGACTTTGTGGCTTCCATAGCCCGAATCACTAAGACAGGTGCCTCAGTTGCATCCTAATCTCCCTCTGTTGTTTGGTCAGGGACAGCATTTTGTCAGTGTTCTTAAGTGAGCAAATTATTGCCATGAGGACTCCCTACTCAGATACTTCCTATATGTCCTTCAAAATCTATTTTACTTCACCTGGAGATGTATGGTATTACTGATTTAGGTTTTTGAATTAATACAGCATTTCTGTTTATGCTCAGGATAAATTAGTGGATTTTGCAAATCCACTTATCCAGTAATGCTCTACTGGTTTTTTTGTCACATTGCCACCTACCTAATGGCAATGACAACTGAGGGAGTGGATGGGTTTGTGCTAGAATACTCTGAATAAAGTTTAAGGGCACCTGAAAAGAAAGCCACATAAGAATGTGAAAGAACTGCAAAGGAGCAGTAGGAACATGAGGAAAGACATCACTCTTCATCCAGGAAATTTAAGTCATGCTTTGGACTTGAGATCAGGAGCTATCTGCAAGTACACCCTGGTTATTGCTGAAGTGCATTTGTAGAAACTGCTGGAAAACAGAAGGGTGAACCAAATGGTGTTGTTTTACCTTCAATACAACTTCAGCACAATAAAAACACAGCATATCATATTCATGAGAGTAGAGAGAAGTACTGCTTTTGACATGCAAGGAGACAAGAATTAGTGGGTTCATGTGGGAGTTAAGCAGTATAGATAGTAAAAAAGCATATACAGAATCTTGCTGACATGCAAAGGTCGGTAAAGGTCGCAGGAAAGGCAGAAATAGAAACATTGCATCAAAATGATCCTATCTAATAAAAGAGAAACATGGTAATTAGCCGTACCTCTGCTACCCTTCCCATTGGCTAATCAGGGTGATATGCAAATTAACTGCCAGCCAAGATGGCGGCCGGCAGCCAGGCAGCTTGAAGCGAACATGAGGCTTGCTTGCTTCAGTGACGGAGGACTCCAACGTTCCCCGCCTGCCGCTGCCGGCCTCTGAGCTTGCAGTTTGAAACATTGTTACAAATATAGAAGCTAAACAAAACCCCAGAAACCTGCTTTCAGCCAGCCGGGATCTCAGAGCTGGAGTTGAAACAGTGTTTGGATTATAGAACCCAAACAAACCAGATACCTGCTTTCAGCAGCGGAGGCCTCAGAGCTGGAGCCAAGCCTCAGAGCTAAAGCTGGCCCAGAATAAAAATTTTTAAAAAAAGGAAAAAAGAAGTGGTTGGGAGCTTCAGTCACCCGCCAGCCTGAAAACAGCCCTCAGCCCCTCACCCAGATTGGCCAGGCACCCCAGTGGGGACCCCCACCCTGAAGGGTGTGTGACCAGCTGCAAACAGCCATCATCCCCTCATCCAGGCTGGCCAGGCACCCCAGTGGGGAGCCCCACCCTGATCCAGGACACCCTTCAGGGCAAACCAGCCGGCCCCCACCTGTGCACCAGGCTTCTATCCTATATAGTAAAAGGGTAATATGCCACCTAGCACCAGATCAGCGGAGCCACGAGCACTCCTGGCACCGGGATCAGCATGACAGGGGGCAGCGCCCAAACCCCCTGATCCTCCTGCGGCTCTGTGTGTGACAGGGGGCGGGGCCACAACCTCCCTATCCGCCCTGCTCTGTTTGTGACAGGGGAAGGCACCCCAACCCCTTGATCAGCCCTGCTCTGTGCCTGATAGGGTGGAGCTCCCCAACCCCCTGATCGCCCTGCGGCTCTGTGTGTGACAGGGTGTGGCGCCCCAACCCCCTGATTGGCCCTGCTCTGTGTGTGACAGGTTGCGGTGCCCCAACACGCCCCCACGGGCCCTGCTCTGTGTGTGACGGGGTAGAGCCATAACCTCCCCATCAGCCCTGCCCTGAGTGTGACAGTGGCGGTGCCCCAACCCCCTGATCAGCCCTGCTCTGTGGGTGATAGAGGGTGGCGCCCCAACCCCCCTCCCCCATGGGCCCTGCCCTGAGTGTGACAGGGTGTGGCGCCCCAATCCCCTGATCCGCCCTGCTCTGTGTGTGACAGGGGGCGGTGCCCCAACTCCCCTGATCCGCCCTGCTCTGTGTGTGACAGGGGGCGGTGCCCCAACTCCCCGATTGGCCCTACTCTGTGAGTGACAGGGGGGAGCTCCTCAACCCCCTGATGGGCCCTGCTCTGTGCGTGACAGGGGGGAGCTCCCCAAACCCCTGATCCGCCCTGCTCTGTGTGTGATGGGGGGAGCTTCCCAACCCTCTGATCGACCCTGCTCTGTGCGTGACAGGGGGGAGCTCCCCAACCCCCTGATGGGCCCTGCTCTGTGAGTGACAGGGGGCAGCGCCCCAACCCCCTGATTGGCCCTGCTTTGTGGTTGACGGGGTGGCGCCACAACCTCCCCATCGACCCTGCCTTGAGTGTGACAGGGGGCAGTGCCCCAACCCCCCAATTGGCCCTACCCTGAGAGTGACTGAGGGTGGCATCGCAACCTCCCAATCCGCCCTGCTCTGTGCATGACAGGGGGTGGCGCCCCAACTTCCCAATCAGCCCTGCTCTGAGCCCGAACAGGGGCTCCACCTAGGGATTGGGCCTGCCCTCTGCCACCTGGGAGCAGGCCTAAGCCAGCAGGTCATTATCTCCCAAGGGGTCCCAGACTGCGAGAGGGTACAGGCCGGGCTGAGGGACCCCCCCCCCCCGCCCCGAGTGCACAAATTTTTGTGCACCAGGCCTCTAGTCTATATAATAAAAGCCTAAGCAACCATTACGGCAGAACAACCAGTCACTATGATGTGCACTGACCACCACGGGGCAGACGCTCAATGCAGGAGCTGCCCCCTGGTGGTCAGTGTGCTCCCACGGGGAGCGCTGCTCAGCCAGAAGCGGGGCTCACGGCTGGTGAGCGCAGCAGCGGTGGCAGCAGGAGCAACAAATTGAGCTGTAAGGAGCAGCGAGCAGGAGGGCAGTAAGGAGCAAGGGGTCCCAGACCTCCCCTCGCAACCCAGTGCACAAATATTGTGCACCGGGCCTCTAGTATATTTATAACAATACAGAACAAATGGTGTCTGCCTTGTAAAACTAGAAGGAAATTAGGAATATAGAGAAGGTTTTAGGCCAAAATGTTGTATTGTTTAAAAAAAAAAGGCAAAGCTAATTTGGGGTTATAGTGTCCTACTTAAGAGCCTTCCTTGTGGTGTCCACAGACCGCTGTGTGTAGGGTTCCCACCAATAGAATGCCAGACTTAACTCATTCTTGGTTATTTTAGAACAGAGGAGGAGCTGTTATCCTGGGAGTGCTATGCTCCTAGTGCAGTCAGTGGTTCTCAACCTGTGGGTCGCGACCCCTTTCTTGGTCAAATGACCCTTTCACAGGGGTCGCCTAAGACCATCCTGCATTTCAGATATTTACATTACGATTCGTAACAGTAGCAACATTACAGTTATGAAGTAGCAACGGAAATAATTTTATGGTTGGGTCACAACATGAGGAACTGTATTTAAAGGGCCAGAAGGTTGAGAACCACTGTCCTAGTGGATAAGCTTGGCTAATAAAAACTGTCCTCCTGTGGCCAACTTAGGATACCATGTTTTATTTGGCTCTGGGAGAGATTGTGTCATGTCCTGGAAATTTTGAAGCAATTGAATGTAAGGATAGAGATTGGCACATGGAGGGAAAAGCAAGTCATATGCATGGAATTTGGGGGAAGAAATTAAAATAGGTCCCATATGTGTGTATTGTTTTCTTTAAGAACTTTGCTTTCTTTAGGAACATGAAAATAGATTATGTATAATTTAACTTATGCAATAGGTTATTAAATTTGATATATTTAAGAAATGTGCCCTAGCCGGTTTTGCTCAGTGGATAGAGCATCGGCCTGCGGACCAAAGGGTCCCAGGTTTGATTCCAGTCAAGGGCACATGCCTGGGTTGCGGGCTCGGTCCAACATGTGCAGGAGGCAGCCAATCAATGATTCCCTCTCATCATTGATGTTTCTATCTCTCTCTTCCTCTCCCTTCCTCTCTGAAATCAATAAAAATATATTAAAAAAAAAAAAAAGAAATGTGTAGACTTGTCTTAGGAAAAAAAGTTCAACTGCTGTACCCAAGATATCAAAAATTAGACTTACGTAAGTTTATTTCTATCATACATAAAGGACCAGTGGGCAGCTCTGAATTGATTCCACAGTCATCAAGAATCTAGACTTCTATTTAGTTGCTCTGTCATTCTCAAAATTTGATTTTCTTTTTTTTTTTTTAAATATTTTTTATTGATTTTTTACAGAGAGGAAGGGAGAGAGCTAGAAACATCGATGAGAGAGAAACATCGATCAGCTGCCTCCTGCACACCCCCCACTGGGGATGTGCCCGCAACCCAGGTACATGCCCTTGACTGGAATCGAACCCGGGACCTTTCAGTCCGCAGGCCGATGCTCTATCCACTGAGCCAAACCGGTTTCGGCATCAAAATTTGATTTTCATCTTGTGGCCTACGAGAGCTACTTCATCTCAAGCTACCATATTCACATTTCTGGCCAGTAGGGGGAGAGAAGAGGAAGGGCGGAGGGGAGAAGCATAACCCAAAGGTTGCACTTATCACTTCTGTTCATGTGCTTTTAGCCAGAAATCAGATGACAGACCTACTTGTTCGGGGGCTGGGAGCTATAGTCAGTATTCTATGTGACTGTATCCCTAGCTGAATATTGGGGCCTCTATGAGAGAGAAAACAGAATGAATATTGAGGTTCAACTGGCAGTTTCTGCTTTAC
This sequence comes from Myotis daubentonii, assembly GCF_963259705.1. Lineage (NCBI taxonomy): Eukaryota > Metazoa > Chordata > Mammalia > Chiroptera > Vespertilionidae > Myotis > Myotis daubentonii. The sequence goes on from NC_081842.1 coordinate 42,761,731, forward strand.
ACCAAAAATATTTTTCTACTATTAGAAACTTTTTTTTAATGAATGCACAGAAAACTTTTTTATTAGTAAGAAGAGTTTTTATATCTCCACATCTCTAGGGGGAATGACTTTCCCAGCTCTGTTGCAGCCACAGCAACTCCATTGCCTGCAGAATGAGGGTGGTAGTCAGAATAAAGAGATTTGGGTAATCCTAAGGGATTGGTTCAACCATGCCAGGATAGCTGGGAGAATTTCTCTTCATTTTAGGTTAACTTGCTTTTTTAAAAATTGGTTCTTTCTTTTGTTTCTTCCTTCTTTCCTTCCCTCCTCTCTAAACTTACATAAAAGTGGAGAGACTATTATAATGAATCCCATGTGCCCGTTATCCAATTTCAACAATTATCAGAATTTTTGCTAATCTTCTAGAACATTTTAAAACAGACATCAGATGTTACATACTTTAATTTCTCTCTAACAATCTAGGGTTTAAGATCAAAGTCCTCTGCCCTGGACAAATGCTGATGACATTGACAAATGCTAAAGACATTGACAAATGCTTGTCCTGTGGCTCTTTTCTCTCCATCTGTGGAGTTTCACTAACACTTTCTTTAATTAGTGAGTGCCATGGTTAGCTTGGCATTTCGTAAACTTATTCTCGTTTATGCCTCGGAATCTTATGAGGTAAATATTATAGATGAGGTGTCTAAAGCTAAACCTCAAAGAGGTTAAATAACTTACCCAGCTACTAACTGAGGAAACAAAACTGGGGAAATAGGTGTGACTGTTTAGAAAAACCTGTCCTCTATATCATTGGTTCTCAACCTTGGCTGCACATTAGAATTACCTGGGAATCTTTTTAAAATCCTGATTTTTGGGCCTCATCCTCCGGAAATTCTGTTTCTTTGTTACTAATGTTGTGGCCTCACCCCATAACAAAGAAACAGAATTTCCGGAGGATGAGGCCCAGAAATCAGGATTTTAAAAAGATTCCCAGCCGAAACCGGTTTGGCTCAGTGGATAGAGCGTCGGCCTGTGGACTGAAAGGTCCCGGGTTCGATTCCGGTCAAGGGCATGTACCTGGATTGCGGGCATATCCCCAGTGGGAGGTGTGCAGGAGGCAGCTGATCGATGTTTCTCTCTCATCGATGTTTCTAACTCTCTATCTCTCTACCTTCCTCTCTGTAAAAAATCAATAAAATATATTTTAAAAAATAATAATAAATAAATAAATAAAAAGATTCCCAGGTGATTCTAATGTGCAGCCAAGGCTGAGAACCACTGCTCTATATTATACTGTGGTTCATATCAGGTGATTAAGGGACCATTTTCTTTTTCTGGGGGAGGAGGGGGTTTGTTTGTTTGTTTTGTTAATTTTCACCTGAGGATATTTTTCCATTAATTTTTAGAGAGAGTGGAAGGGAGGGGTAGAGACAGAGAGAGAGAGAACATTGATGTGAGAGAGACACATTGATTGGCTGCCTCCCACACATGCCCCAACCAGGGCTGGAGATCGAGCCTGAAACTGAAGTACATGCCCTTGACCGGAATAGAACCCGGATCCTTCAGTCTGAGGGCCAACGCTCTATCCCCTGAGCCAAACCGGCTAGTTTGGGACCATTTTCTTTACATCAGTCATATTGTCCAAGCACATGGCAAGTGCATTTCTCTATATTTACATTCTTTGAAAAGAAACCATGTATGATTTAGTAATTATTTAACTTAAAAATCCCATTCATCAGTTGTGTTTGGTTTATCATTTTGTCCCATCTCTTAAGTAATACTATTTTTTATATATATTTTATTGATTTTTCACAGAGAGGAAGGGAGAGGGATAGAGAGGAAGGGAGAGGGATAGAGAGTTAGAAACATCGATGAGAGAGAAACATCGATCAGCTGCCGCCTGCACACCCCCCACCGGGGATGTGCCCGCAACCAAGGTACATGCCCTTGACCAGAATGGAACCCGGGACCCTTGAGTCCGCAGGCCAGCACTCTATCCACTGAGCTAAACCAGTCAGGGCTTAAGTAATACCATTATTTTTTAATGTAGAAATATTCTAAGAATCTTTAGAATTCTTTAAAATAGAGAATAATGTAGTCATTACTCACATATCCTCCACCCTAAATTAAATGTTCATATTTAATTTAAATCATTTTTTCTCCAAATAAAACATGATTGATAAAGGTGAAGTCCACTTTCTTCTTTCCAAAAGCAACACTATCATGAATTTGAATGTGTAGTTTCTCAGTCCATACTTTTATTATGTAAAAACACATAGCTATAAATAACATGTAATGTTTGTGTGTTTGAAGATTTACATAAAAGATACAGTTGACCCTTGAACAAATAGGTTTCAACCGCACAGGTCCACGTATTCACACATTTTTTTCAAGAAATACCTGTACTGTTTGATCTGTGGTTGGGAGTCCACAGATGCAGAGGGCTGACTGTATCCTTTGAGCTACACTATTTTATATGGGGGACTTGAGCATCTGTGGATTTTGGTATCTGCAGGGGTTCCTGAAACCAGCCCCTATAGATAGTGAGGGATACCTGATACAGTTAAGTTTTGGTGGAGACAAAAGTTATACTTGGATTTTTTTTTTTTACTGTGGGGGTAATGGTATCCCAGATGCCTATGTTCAGGGGCCAACTATATTCTTAAAAGTAAAATTGCTACAACATGTATGTTGTATTTATGTGAATTCTCAGTTTTATTAGATATGCCAGTACCTCTCTGATGGCTGTACAGATATACTTAAATAAGCAGTGAACAAAAGCTCCTGTTTCTTCATATCCTCCAGCCAATTCTTTTTTTTTTTTTTAATATATTTTATTGATTTTTTACAGAGAGGAAGGGAGAGGGATAGAGAGTTAGAAACATCGATGAGAGAGAAACATCGATCAGCTGCCTCCTGCACACCCCCCACTGGGGATGTGCCCACAACCAAGGTACATGCCCATGATCGGAATCGAACCCGTGACCCCTCAGTCCGCAGGCCGACACTCTATCCACTGAGCCAAACCGGTCAGGGCCTCCAGTTAATTCTTGGTGTTATCAGACTTTTAAAATTTTCCCCTCCAATCTGATGGGTAAAAGTACTTTCTATTTTCTTTTTTGCCTTTTGAAGGCAGATCTTTTGCCATTCTTGTAAAAATGTTTTCATGTAGATTCTGGTGAGAAGGTCTTTTTATGAAATAAATTGTGTTTTCTAATTGATCATCCTACTGTTTTGTCTTAAAAGAGCTCTGAAGTATTTTCTCACTTTGAAAGAGTTCACTCTATAGTATTTCCAGAACCAGATATTTCTAATGTTCATAATTTGGGTATTGGGTCTTTTTTAAAAAAGTCATTTAAATATTCTTTTTGTTTACACTTTTCCATTTTTAACCAAATGTCTATCTTTAGGAAAGATTAGAAGTATATAGAAAGAGATGGCTTCTTAAAAATCAGTTGAAAGAAAAAAAATCAGTTGGAAGAGGTGACATCATTGTTAGGAAGGAGTTCTAGAGATAAAGAAATAATAGTTTCAGATAGAGGTAATATAGAAGGGGTTACGGAAGAGGTGATATTTGCCCTAGCCAGTTTGGTTCAGTGGATAAAGCATTGACCTGCAGACTGAAGGGTCCAGGTTCAATTCTGGTCAAGGGCACATACCCGGGTAGCAGGCTCGATCCCCAGTAGGGAGCATGGAGGAGACAACTGATCAGTGATTCTCTCTCATTATTGATGTTTCTATCTCTCTCTCCCCCTCTCCCTTCCTCTCTGAAATCAATAAAAATATATTTTTAAAAAAAAAATATATATATATAGGGTTATTTAAAAAAATGAAGAGGTGATATTTACATTTTCATAGTGGAGTTTATAGTTCATATATCAGGACGTTTATTGCACAGTTTTTCATAATGTAAAGTTTAGAATTACCTAAATATCTGTGCAGTTATGAAATGTTTACATACATTATGGTATATCAATTCTATTATATTATTACTTGGTTATCTAAAAATGTATTTAAAAAACAACTGCTAAAGGCTTGTGATATGATGAAGAATTAAAAATTATATGTGTGATCCTAATCTGATTTAAAATAAATATTAAAAAGAATTAGAAGTAAATTCACATTTTATTTATTTAACTTTTGTTTTTCTCCGAAAAATCACAGTTCAGGTAGGGCCAGTGTAACTTATTGAAGCTTACTGCTGTTTATTAAGGGAAATTCTAACCAATGGTTCAGTGGCAACAATTTTTTTAAAGGGCCATGGTTCTTTGACATAATTAGTAGTATGTAGAAGTAAATTAAGACCAATCTAGAATAATCTTTGTGGAATAATGTACATGAAAAATGCTAATAAACAGTGTTTTAGGGTTACAAAATAACTGAATATTTTGCAGTTTACAATGCTTCCAGGTATTTTAAATAAAGATGAAAAATTAAAAAAAAAAAAAGTAAATTCACAAAAATATTGAGAGGGTTTTTTTCTGAATGAGTAGGATTTTTTCTTACACTTCTGTATTGTCTATGAAAACACATATTTGTATAATTAAAACAACTAATAGTAGCAGGGGTTAAGAGAAAAATTATAACCTCTTATTGTAATAATTTCCAAATTGTAAGAGATATTGCTGTTCGCATCTATCATAGGTTGCCTTGCTACGTTGGGTTAGACCCCAAGTACTGTATGTAGAACAGTGCTTTGTTCTTTGCTAGTACACAGTGACTATTCTGTTCCAAGTGCTCTCGAAGGACTTTGAGAAGGAGCACTGCTGGACTTTCCTCTGTTTTGAACAGGTTGTTGGGGTGCCAGTTGGGTCTACTTTACCTTCAACAGTGAAACAGGCTGTGGCAATCAGTGGTGGCCAAATCCTCGTAGCCAAGGCCAGCTCTACCGTTGCCAAGGCAGTTGGTCCAAAGCAAGTTGTGACCCAAGGAGTTGCCAAAGCAATTGTGAGTGGAGGTGGAGGAACCATTGTCGCTCAGCCAGTGCAAACCTTAACCAAGGCCCAGGTCACTGCTGCTGGCCCTCAGAAGAGTGGATCCCAGGGTTCAGGTAACTAATACTGTTTGGGGGTACTCAGCAGCAGTGCCTACCAAAGTGTTCTTTGCTAGTGATTTTATTTGGTATTTGGTTCTGTCTAGAAAACCTAGTAAGGTGTGTGTGTGTGTGTGTGTGTAAGCAGTAATAATAAAAATACAGCTTGTTTCTTATGATACTGCCTTTAGGTTTGAAGAATAATTCTCATTTGTCCTCATTTCCACTTTGGGTTGTATTTCATACTTAAAACTTTGTTCAGTCATTGCAGCATTTTGAAATAGTAAACATTTGAATGTGTCCTAGGCTTTGAGGTGTTGTTTCAGTGAAGGCATGATATTTAAGAACATCTGCCTTTAAAGCATTGTGTATCTGAGAAACAAACTTTAGTTTACTTTTTGTTACCTCTTTTTAATAAGTATTTTATTCTGTGTTTTAATTTTAGAGTCGGTATTGCCCTAAGTTCCATTTTATCTTGTCTTTCTTCTCTTTTTCTTCTTTATCATTTTAGTAATGGCAACGTTGCAGCTACCAGCCACTAACTTGGCCAACTTGGCAAATTTGCCACCTGGCACTAAACTTTACCTTACAACAAACAGCAAGAACCCTTCAGGAAAAGGAAAACTGCTGCTCATCCCTCAAGGAGCCATCCTGCGAGCCACCAACAGTGCTAGTTAGTCCATCATTAACTCGTTTGGTTCTTGGGTCTCTGGGTATGTTCATCTCATCCACCTGAGGCTCAGTTTTTACCTGTTTCAGGAAGCATTTCCATAGCTTTGGTGGCATAATGGTAGTATTAGCCCAAATGCACTTAAAACATGTGCATAATTTAACAAGAATTGGCTTTAAGTAATCATAGTCTTACAAGGTGGCACTATTATTTTGGGCTTATCTACTCAGAGTTTGGGATCAGGGCCGGATTACACTGAAGAGGTATGGCTCTTGAGGCTGTGCTGGGAGAAAGCTGTCTGTGTGAACTGTAGATGAAGAAAGGTCTTCCTTTCAGAGGTAACTGACAACAGGTGATACCTGGGGAGAAGTTCTATACTTCCAGTAGCTGGAACCTATTTCTATTTTAAAGGAGACAGGAATAGGACTTAGATGAAGAGTCTCCACTTGCCATTGTTCAGATATGCTGCTTAAGTGTGCTAGGTTTGGAGATGGAAAGAGAAATACTGGTTCAGCCTAAATATATGTCTTAAAGCCCCAAGGAATTAAGTGGCGTATCAGACTTATATAAACTGCTTTGACATACAGAGAAAAACAATTTGAGTAGTGTTGTAAAGGGAAAGGTCAAAGGGAATACTTCCCTCTGAATCAGAAATACAATTAGTACAGCATTCAAGTTCATTAGAAATTAGCCACTCCTGCCAAAATGCAATGTGTGTAAGCTAATCACTATTTTGTTTATTGTGTCTAATGGGTGATTTCCAGTCTCTTTACCTGGTATTTTTTTCTTCATACCCAATTTTTTTCTTTATTCCAGAATTCATCAGTTACTTAGATGTTAGTTAATGTACAGTATGTTACCCAAAGGGAAGTAAAAAGAGTCTATAGGCTTTAAAGTGGAATTTGAAGAGCTAAAAAGAATGGGACCCTGCCCTAGCCAGTTTGGCTTAGTGGATAGAGCGTCAGCCTGGGAACTGAAATGTCCCAGGTTCAATTCCGGTCAAGGGCACCTGCCCAGGTAGTGGGCTCGATCCCCAGTGGGGGACTTGCAGGAGGCAGCCGATCCATGATTCTCTCTCATCGTGGATGTTTCTCTCTCTCTCTCTCTCTCTCTCTTCCTTCCTCTCTAAAATCAATAAAAATATATTAAAAAAAAAAAAAAGAATGGGACCCTGAAGTCATCATAAATATGAAGAAAGTCTTAATGTTTTCCAGGGGGATAGAAGGAGTACTGTAAAATCACACTAAATTCTAGCAGTTCCACTGAAATTGAATCAGATGCCAAAAAGTTTGGAAGCATGTCAGTGAGTATATGGAAGTGTTGATTAAAATCAATCAGTGGTTGAGCATCAACCCATGAACCAGGAGGTCACAGTTAGATTTCTAATCCGGGCACATGCTCAGGTTGCTGGCTCAGTCCCCTGTAGGGGGCGTGCAGAAGGCAGCCAATTGATGATTCTCATTGTTGATGTTTCTATCTCTCCCTTTCTCTCTGAAATCAGTAATATATTTTTAAAAAATAGTTGGTTAGAAAATGTCAGTATCAGACTTTCTCATGCTCTTCCACAACTAAGTCAAAACAGTTGTCAAAAGTAAGTTATTCATTGTACTCAGAGCTGTACTAGTCAAATGTCATGCAGTTGAAAGTAAATAGATGTCACTCTTCAGTTCTAGGAAGTCCTCACTCTTGTCAGAGAAAGAAGAAGAAAAATAGGGAAGGGAGGGAATGGTGCTGTAAAGGAAATATCTCTGGGCTCACCTGTTTTTCTGTTAAGCTTCTTGATACTTTTTGTAATGTTGCTGTCATTCATTGTATTTGCAGACCTACAGTCCAGCTCAGCTGCCAGTAGTGCTGGTGGTGCTGGAGGCAGCGGCAGTGGAGGTGGCAGCAGTGGCAGTGGAGGAGGGGGAGGAACAGGAGGAGCCCAAAGCCCCGCTGGGCCTGGAGGGATATCCCAGCACCTGACCTACACATCTTACATCCTCAAGCAAACGCCTCAGGTCTGCTCATTATGACTGGTGTCTTTTAAACCATTCTGTTATTTAATAACTGCTTTTAGCTATACTGGATTTTCCAATACAGCTCTGGGATCAGGAGTCAAAAACTGACATTTTAGCTGTGTTGTAAATCTATATTATCCTATATAATAAAAGGCTGATAATGTAAATTGTCCCCTCGGGAGTTCCACTGACCAGGAGTTCGACTGCTCACTATGACGTGCGCTGACCACCAGGGGACAGCGCAGAAGGAAGGACGGCCCCAGCCAGTAGCTGGCAGTTGAAGGAAGGAAGGCCCCAATTGGCCGTAATTGCCGGCCAGGCCTAGGGACCCTACCTGTGCACGAATTTCATGCACCAGGCCCTTAGTTTGTTATAAATGTTACAAATCTATATTTTGTTTTGAGAGAAGAGGGGGTAGAGATTCAGAAAGACTTAAGTAACTTATTCAAGGCTTCTCTGCTAAGCCAGTGCAGGCTTTGGATTTAAACCCAGATCTTTCTGACACAAAGAAAGATTTTCACTCTGCTAATGCTTCCCAAATCCATGAGGTAATAAACAGTCTTAATGTGCAGTTCAAAATGTTCTCTCAGAAAGGAGTAACCAAAGAGATGCTATCAGACTGTGGTATTTGGAGTTAGGTTGGATTCAAGATGAGGACCGGGTTTCTGCCTTCTTCCCCTTGTCACAACGTCTTGGCTCTCCTCTAAGGAAAGTAGTGGAATTTTAATTCCAGACTTTTTTTTTGAGAGGGATGGGTAGTAATCATTCTGAATGATTAAATCCAGCTTTCAGGACTAGATTACATGAGTTTCCCACACCTGCTCTGTAACTACTGTGCACAGTTTGAGAATTAGGATAACTGTTGGTAGTGACACTGAGCACTATTTTCAGTTATTTTGGCTGAGTTGCAGAATAAGGAAGCATTATAGCTTGTAACATGGAACCTTGTGATTTAAAGGATCAGAGGAAGTTATTTGAATTTAACAAGTTACTGATTCGGTCTTTATTTTTTCTAACTTAGGGCACATTTTTAGTTGGCCAGCCATCACCCCAGACATCTGGAAAACAGCTGACTACTGGGTCAGTGGTCCAAGGTACACTGGGAGTCAGCACATCTTCCGCTCAAGGACAACAAACATTGAAAGTCATCTCTGGACAAAAAACCACTTTGTTTACCCAGGTAAATACACACACACACACACACACACACAAATACATGGTGATTATGGCATTTATTTACAAATTTACACCTTATTCTTTGCACAAAGAAATTAAGGTTACATGAGAAAATGAACAATAAAGTAGTATAGAAAAAATAAGAATAAAATCTTGAGATTTGGGAAAACATATGTAGAATGAGAAGGTAAAGCTTGAGTTATTTAGATCTACAAATAGTAATGTCCTATATAGTTAATAAAATTTGCCAAACCAGAGCAAGAAGCATTATCAGTCATAAAGATTACACTATTTGTGAGAGAGGAAAACTAACCACATAATATTTCCTAGAAGAAACAAACATTTTCTTGACATTTCATTCTAATATTTCTCTGGAGGGACTTCATGCAGGAGATGCTAAATACTGAGAGATGATTTCAGCCACACTGTCCACACAGGAAGTGAACGCTGCAGGGAGTTTAGTGCACGTTTCCACAGCACTTTTTAATATAAGCCAAAAAGATCATCATTCTTTTTAATTTTAGTCATTTTTGTGACTATGAAATGATACTCAGGGTGTAAGACTCTAATGCAAATTGTGCTGTGGCTGCTGCTCCTGGATTCTAATCATGGCTCCTTCAGTTATTAGCTGTGTGACCCTGGTAGTCATTGAAATGATCTCTCATTTTTAAAGTGGGACTAAAATCTACCCTATAAAGTTTATGAAAAGATTAAATGATATAAGATAAGTAAATGACATATGTAATGACATAGTATGCTCACAGAGACTGAAAAATGGTATGATTTGTAGGATGCATTAATCTGGGGCACAAAGCAATCATTTAGACCAGGGGTCAGCAGATTACACCCAAAGCTTCCTATTTTTATAAATAACATTTTATTCGGACATAGCCACACCCATTTAATGCTATAGAAGTAGAGTTGAGGAGTTGCAACAGAGATCTTACGGCCTGACATGCTCACTCATGCTGTTGCTGAACCTTGTTTTAAACTGTTAAAAGTATAAGTTGTTGAATGATTCTCCAGGACTAAATGCTAATCCTGTACTAGCCTAAAGAACCATTAATTTACCCATTTAAATCTGGCCCTCTCAGTTCAATTTTCATGTTTAAAGATTATATTTAAGAGCACTTTGGACTCAATTATTTTAATAAGAAATGGCCTGGTGTCTCTGAAGACATTGCTGCCAAATAGTAGCTTGCAATTGCATTCATTTTCTTGTTCTATATTAGGGGTAAAGGAACGTTTGTAGGTACAAGGTCATAAACTTGAGAATTTGCACAAACACTTCCCATAGTTTTCATCAGCAAGAGTTTCTTGGACATGCTCTAATTCTGCAGGCATCTGTAAGTAAGGAATGAATTGTGCCTGTTAACCAGGGCAATATTATTACTTCAACCCATTTTGTTTTTGCAGGCAGCCCCTGGGGGACAGGCCTCTCTAATGAAAATATCTGATGGAACATTGAAGTCTGTGCCAGCCACCTCACAACTCTCAAAGCCTGGAACCACCATGCTGAGAGTAGCAGGAGGGGTTATCACAACTGCCACTTCGCCAGCTGTGGCCCTCTCAGCAAATGGTCCTGCACAACAGGTGAGAATTAGCATGAACATACAAAATCATAATGAAACATAAAAGCACTAAAAACCCAAGATACTCAGCAGGCACACAAGTGGGCCATATTACTCTTTTTAAAAATGGAAATGTAATTTACATGTCCTAAAATTCACCATCTTTAAGTGTACAATTTAGTAATTTAGATTATGTCCCCAAGGTTGTGCAACCATTGCCATCTAATTCTACGAACATTTTTTCCATCCTGAAAAATAATGCTCTGTACCCAGTAGCAATCAATAGACATTTGTGTTGTGTCTACCTTTTGACTACAATGTGTAATGCTGCCATAAACGTTTTGTACACGTTTTTGTATAATATATTTTTATTTCTCTTGGCTGTATACCTAGGAAAGGAATTGCTAGGTCATCTAGTAACTATGTTTAAGTTTTTAAGGAACTGCCAAACTTTTCCAAGCGGCTGCACCATTTTACATTTCATCAGCAATGTATGAGGATTCTGGTTTTTCCACATCCTTGCTGACACTTGTTCATACTCATTTTTTAAAATTATAGCCAGTCTAGTGGGTGTGAACTAGTAATTCATTGTGGTTTTAATTTGCATCTCCCTGTAGCTAATGATATTGAGTATCTTTTCTTGTGGGTTTTTTGTGTTGTTTTTTTTAAGATTTGTGTACCTTTAGAGAAATGTCTATTCAGATCCTTTGCCCATTATTTAATTGAGTTATTTATTATCTTTTCCTTATTGGTTTAGATATACAATGTGGCAGATCCATAAAATTGAATATGATTCAGCTATAAATAGGAATGAAATCTTTTATAAATGTGGTCACCCTGTGATACCGCCTCATTTAAAAAATTTCCTGGCCCATGAAATCTAGAAATGTAGGAACCACCAAACTAGAGAAGCAGTCTTTCTAAATGGCATTACATTTAATAAGTAGGCAATAATAGCTAGTAGATAATATTTATTGAGTATGCTGCATGGCCGTCACTGTTCTCCATAAGTTACTGCTTTCTTTTGTATTTCTGTTATATCTGGCCCTGCGGATGAGCAGTCAGAAGGAACAGCTCCCAGTTCATCATCCACTGTAGGTTCCATAATGAAAACTGCTGGGCAGCAGCAAGTGTGTGTGAGCCAGGCCACCATGGGAACCTGCAAGGCTGCTGCTCCCTCTGTCATCAGTGCCACGTCCCTGGTGTCCACACCTAACCCCATCTCCGGGAAGGCTACAGTGTCAGGTCAGTTGTATCATAATGATATTATTTCTCCCTTCCTTCTTTGGCTATAATATTTTTGCAAGGTCTTAAACAATATTTTTATAATTTAATCCTCTCCCAAGGATATTTTTTTATTGATTTTAGTGAGAGGTGGGGGAGAGAGAGAAAGAAACATGGATTGGTTGCCTCCTGAACATACCTCAGCCGGGGACAAACCTGCAAACTGGGTGTTTGCCCTCACTGGGAATTAAACCAGCAACCTTTCAGTGCACTGGACAACGCTCAACCATCTGAGCCGCACTGATTTTTTTTATTGTATTTATTCACTAGAGGCCCGATGCACAAAATTCATGCAAGAGTAGGCCTTCCTTGCCCCAGCTGCCAGCACCAGCATCCCTCTGGCACCTGGGACCTGGGCATCCCTCACAACCCCGGCTTCATCCGGAAGGTTATCTGGGAGGACGTCCGTTCTAGTTAGTATATTACGCTTTTATTATTATAGATTTGTTTGTTTATTTTTGTTAATCCTCACCCAAGGATATTTTTCCAATTTTTTTTTTTTAATGGGAGAGGGAAAGACAGAGAGAAACATCGATGTGAGAGAAACACATCGATTGGTTGCCTCCTGCACAAGCCATGACCAGGGCCTGGGCCAGAGAGGGGCCTGCAACCAATGTACATGCCTTGACCGGAATCGAACCTGGGACCTTTTGATCCGCAAGCCCATACTTTATCCACTGAGCCAAACCAGCTAGGGCCACACTGATTTTTAAGTAAGTAATTTAATGATTTTTAAATGCCATAATAAAATCTTAGCCATCTGGAGCTTTATTGGGTATTTTAGCTGCTTTCATAGTGTAATTTTGTTACCAAGTACCAATTTTTTTTAAATCAGTTTTAAATGGAACTCATAAAATATCATACATCTCTTTGCTTTTACAAACAAAACATATAAATTAGCTTCACTGACTCTTTAACATTAGTTATTGTGTTGGGTAGTATTAGGGTGATATGCTTGAGGTCTGACAAGATGAATGATATATTTTTGACACTGAAGGGCGCCAGAAAAGTGTGCCTTTTGCTCTGTTGGGTAACATAGCGCATATATCTGGGAGCCTTATTTCAAATAACTTGCATATGCACAGGTTGCGGGACTGTGTAGGAGGGGGTTGATGGATGTTTCTCTCTCATCGATGTTTCTGTAATCTCTATCCCTTTCCCTTCCTCTCTCTTTAAAATAAAAAAAAATAAAAAACTTGCTTCAGTTTCCTGATAATAATACCTGCCTCATAAAGTTGAGAGGATTGGATGAGTTAATTTATTAATGCATGTCTGGCATGTAGTAAGTAGCTAGTCTACACTAATAAAAGACAAAGATGCTAATTGACTGTACCTTTGCTATGCCCTAAGCCACGCCCACCAGCCAATCGGAGCAACTATATGAAAATTAACCCAACCAAGATGGCGGCCGGCAGCCACAGAGCTGGAGCAAGCAGGAGGCTTGGTTGCCCGGGCGATGGAGGAAGCCAAGCTTCCTGCCAGCCCTGAGCCCGCTGTGGCCTCCACTCATGGCAACAAAGTTTGAATTATAGAAGACAAATAAATCCCAGATACCTGCTTCCAGCCAGCCTCCACTGGGAGCTTGGGTGGCTGGGGGCTGTGGCCAGCCTGCAAACAGCCATCAGCCCCTCACCCAGACTGGCCAGGCACCCCAGCAGGAGCCCCCACCCTGAAGGGGTTGTGGCTAGCCTGCAAACAGCCATCAGCCCCTCACCCAGGCTGGCCAGGCACTCCTATATAATAAAAGGGTAATATGCAAATTGACCCTAACAGCAGAACGACTGGGAATGACTGGTCACTATGACACACACTAACCACCAGGGGGCAGACGCTCAATGCAGGAGTTGCTCCCTGGTGGTCAGTGCACTCCCACAGGGGAAGCTCTGCTCAGCCACAAGCCAGGCTGATGGCTGCCAGTACAGCGGTGGTGGTGGGAGCCTCTCCCGCCTCCTCAGCAGCACTAAGGATGTCCAACTGCAGCTTAGGCCTGTTCCCTGCTGGCAAGTGGACATCCCCCAAGGGCTCCTGGGCTGCCAGAGGGATGTCTGACTGCCAGCTTAGGCCCAATCCCCCCAGGGAACGGGCCTAAGCCAGCAGGTGGTCATCTCCCAAGGGGTCCCAGACTGTGAGAGGGCACAGGCCAGGATGAGGGACTCCCCCTGAGTGCACAAATTTTTGTGCACCGGGCCTCTAGCCCTATATAATAAAAGCCTAATATGCTGAGTCTGGTTGTCCGGTTGTGTGTTCAACCAATCAAAGCATAATATGCTAATGATATGCTAAGGCTGCTCCACAGCTTGCTATGATGTTCACTGACCACCAGGGGCCAGACACTGACCAGGTTAGCTTGCTGAGCTCCTGATAGAGATGGGCCAGACACTCCCTGGAGCCCTCTCGCGGTCCCTCTCTGGCTGGCCAACCTCCCGCATCCCTCCCCAGCTCTGATTGTGCACAGGTGGGTCCCTCGGCCTGGCCTGTGCCTTCTCGCAATCCAGAACCCCTCGGGGAATGTCAGAGAGCCAAGCCAAGGGACCCCACTGTTGCAGGAATTTGTGCACTGGGCCTCTAGTCCTATATAATAAAAGGGTAATATGCAAATAGACTGGTCACTATGATGTGCACTGACCACCAGGGGGGCAGACATTCAATGCAGGAGCTGCCCCCTGGTGGTCTGTGCGCTCCCACAGGGGAAGCATCACTCAGCCACAAGCTCTGCAGCAGCGCTAAGGACGGCTTACTTCTGTCAGTCAGAATCCTCCGAGGGCTCCCAGACTGCAAAAGGGTACAGGCCAGGGTGAGGAACCCCCCACCCCCTACATGCACAAATGTCATGCACCTGGCCTCTAGTATATAAATAATTGCTGCTATTATCATTTTCAGTGTCAGCATTGTTGTTAATCCACATTTCCTTATCCACAATTCTAAAATTCAAAAGCTGTGAAAACCAAAGGTTTGTTTTTTACTTTCATAACTAATTTTAGGGTGAAATCTAACCTCCATTGATAGGCTATTTATACTACTTAATATGGATATTTGTATTTTGCTGAAGAAATATTAATGTATTTTATTGCATTGTGCTGTCCTAGATACCAGGGGCTGATGTAGTTTGCAGCGTTGTCTCAGACTTGAGAGAGATCAGTTTTCTTTTTTTCTACAGTCTAATCCAGATGCTTTTCTAAAATACTATAAAAATGTCACAGCAATGTCAAACTGTTATAAAAGTTTCTGAACACTCTTAATTTCCATAGTAATATAACAGATTAATGTCTTATTGTAGATTGACAACTGTGTACCAATTGGCACTGATAAACAGAAAAAACTGAGTATCACTTAATCATGCATAAACGCACACACACACCTTAATCCCTTTGGATAAAAGATTGAGGATATTGTTGTTCTTATTATAATCATTGTCATCGCTACATTCTGTACATGACTCTAAACCAAGCCCCATGTCTTGTTTGCTTTGGGGTCGTTAGAGGAGACCAGAAGATTAAGGCTAATCCGTTTATCCATGACTTCCACCTCCCAGTTGAAAGTGATCAAGTCCTATCTAGTATAAGGAGTGCTCTGCTTTACTAACTGTTTGGAGGCACGTGTCATTACCAGAGTAGATACTGTAAGAATTGAATGCCCACCCCTTTTCTAAGTTTTTAGCATGCAGTAAATGAAGTCTCCCTGCCTTTAAGTTCTAGTTTCATAAGATGCTGTGATGAAACTTTCTGAATATTATTTTCATAACAGAATCAAAGTATTTCCTACTGACCAGTAACTTTTTAATTACATTTTGTGTGCATTATAAACTAGTTTGAACAGGTCAGTCACCAGTGGGACTGGAGCAGAGTGGGCAAGGGAAAGAGCACTAGAGATGAAGTCAGGGTGATGGGGCCAAATCACTAGGGCCTCTGTAGCTCATTCTAAGAACTTTGATTTTTACTCCAAGGGAAGCCACTGATGGGTTTTAAGCTAAAGGGTAACATGATCTGCCTTATCTTTTAACAGGATCACTGGCTGCAGCCTTTAGACTAAACTATGGGGCCCAAAGTGGAAGCAGGGAGCGGACCAAGAAGTAGGCACTAAGAAAGAAAAGAAAAGTCAATGATGTACCAGGGAAACCCGGCAACATTAGACTAAAAGGAGTTCCAGAAAGAAAAGAGAAAATAGTGGGAAGGAAATGATCCGAAAAATGAAACAATTTAGCCCAGAATTGAAGGGCACGAACTTCCAGGTTCAAAAGTCACAATGAACGAAAGATGGCTCACGTCAAGGCACAATTTGTTCATGAAATCACAACACCAGGGACAAAGAGAAGATCTTAAGAGCTGTCAGACAAAGAAAAGTTCAGAAATTACATATCATTGGCTTTTCAGTAGCAATGCCGGAAGCTAGAATTCAGCTTTTCAAAATTCTAGGGGGAAATTACTTACAGTTTAGAATTCTGTAGTCAGCCCAAACAATACTGAGTGTGAGGGTTGCCAGTGTATGTCCTATGAACCCTGTCTCAAGACATGACTAAAATACAAGTTTTATCAGAGTGAGGAGTTGTAGACCAAAATAGAGGAAGAAAACAGAATCCAACATGGAAGGCAGAGGGGACTCCAGAGTAACGGTGGAGGATATCCCCGGGATGAGAGCTTTGCCGCAGGCCTAGGAAGCAACATCCAAATTGAAGCAGATCAGCGAGCTCCAGGAAGGACATCTCTTATAAAATGGAACTGTAAATTATTTAGATTTGACTATGTGGAGAGCTGTATTAAAGGGTGGTTTGCAGCAATCTTGAAGAAGTGAAGACTTAGATGTTAAAAGAGAATTAAACAAATGAGAAGGAGGAAATTATTAAGCCCAGAAAATAAAATGGGATCATAGTATCGTGGTATTCTTTGCATCGATGGAGAATAATATTTGAGTATTAAGAAAGAAAGGGTATAAGTACCTTAATGTGCTTACGTCTTAATAGTCAGTATGTAACATTAAAATGTTACATCAAAATGAATCAAGACCTACAATATACACATTCTTTTAAAAAATACTGAAATAAATATTAAAAGAAACGACCAAAAGGGTTAAAAGTGGGTGCTACTGCCCTGCCTGGTTTGGCTCAGTGGATAGAGCATCGGCCTGCGGACTGAAGGGTCCTGGGTTCAATTCCAGTCAAGGCCACATGCCGGGGTTGCGGGCTCGATCCCCAGTGGGGGACGTGCAGCAGGCAGCCAATCAATGAATCTCTCATCATTGATGTTTCTTTCTCTCCCTCTTCCTTCCTCTCTGAAATCAATAAAAAATGTATTAAAAAAAAAAAATTGGATGCTGCCCTAACCAATTTGGCTCAGTGGATAGAGTGTCGGCCTGCGGACTGAAAGGTCCCAGATTCAATTCTGGTCAAGGGCATGTACCTTGGTTGCGAGCACATCCCCAGCAGGAGGCAGCTGATTGATGTTTCTCTCTCATCGATGTATCTAACTCTATTCCTCTCCCTTCCTCTCTGTAAAAAAATCAATAAAAAAATATATATGTATATATATTTTTTAAGTGTATGCTACTGAGGAGCTAGACAGTGCTAGGGAGGTGGAGCAAAGGATGACTATTTTTAGTTAAAAGCGTGTTAGCACTTTTTTTTTGCAACTGATAAGCATGTAATATTTAATAAAAAAGAATTTAAAAAACATGAAAATAGCCTGGCTGGTGTTGCTCAGTGGTTGAGCGTCAACACAAGTACCAGGAGGTCATGGTTCGATTCCTGGTCAGAGCACATGCCTGGGTTGTAGATCAATCCCTTCCTCTCTCTGAAATAAAAATATATTTTTTTATAAAATGAAAATATCAGGTCATTGTTTTACTCTCCGGTGGCATGTCTCAAGAAGTACTTGTAACGATTGGTTTAACATTCATCTATTGCAAAAAAAGATTTTCTTTTTTTATTTAAGGCTTTCTTCTAGAAAGTACTTCAGGTATTCCTTTCCTTAAAGCAACTGCTTTCCACTCGCTAAACTATCTTTAGCTGCTGATGCTGTTTGTTTTGTTTTTTTTAATTAAATCTTTAGTGTTCAGATTATTACAGTTGTTCCTCTTTTTCCCCCCCATAACTCCCCTCCACCCGGTTCCCACCCCACTCTCTGTCCTTCCTCTCCCTGCACTGTCCTCATCCATAGGTGTACGATTTTTGTCCAGTCTCTTCCCGCACCCCCGACACCCCTTTCCCCCCAAGAATAGTCAGTCCACTCCCTTTCTATGACCCTGATTCTATTATAATCACCAGTTCATTCTGTTCATCAGATTATTTATTCACTTGATTTTTAGATTCACTTGTTGATAGATGCATGTTTGTTGTTCATAATTTGTATCTTTACCTTTTTCTTCTTCTTCCTCTTCTTAAAGGATACCTTTCAGCATTTCATATAATACTGGTTTGGTGGTGATGAACTCCTTTAGCTTTTTCTTTACCAGTGAAGCTCTATATCTGACCTTCAATTCTGGATGATAGCTTTGCTGGGTAAAGTAATCTTGGTTGTAGGTTCTTGGTATTCATCACTTCGAATATTTCTTGCCACTCCCTTTTGGCCTGCATAGTTTCTGTTGAGAAATCAGCTGACAGTCATATGGGTACTCCCTTGTAGGTAACTGAGTTTCTTTCTCTTGCTGCTTTTAAGTTCTCTCTTTGTCTTTTGCTCTTGGCATTTTAATTGTGATGTGTCTTGGTGTGATCCTCTTTGGATTCCTTTTGTTTGGGGTTCTCTGCACTTCCTGGACTTGTAAGTCTATTTCTTTCACCAGGTAGGGGAAGTTTTATGTCATTATTTCTTCAAATAGGTTTTCAATATCTTGCTCTCTCTCTTCTTCTACGACCCCCATAATTTGGATGTTGGTATGCTTGAAGTTGTCCCAGAGGCTCCTTACACTATCTTCGTATTTTCGGATTCTTTTTTCTTTTTGTTTTTCTGGTTGGGTGTTTTTTGCTTCTTTGTACTTCAAATCTTTGACTTGATTCTTGGGATCCTCTGGTCTGCTGTTGGAACTCTGTATAATATTCTTTATTTCACTCAGTGAATGCTTAATTTCTAGTTGGTCCTTTTTCATAACCTCGAGGGTCTCACTAGATTTCTTGAGAGTCTCACTAAATTTATCGGTGGCTTCTAGAAAATTCTTGAAAAACCTTATAAGTCTGGTTTTGAACTCTATATCCAGTAGTTTGCTTTCCTCCATTTCTGTCATTTGTGACCTGTTTCTTTGTCTCCACATTTTTTATGCTTCTCTGTGTTGATAGAGTGGCTTTCTGTGTTAGGTGTCCTATAGGGCCCAGTGGCTCAGCCTCCCCAATTACCTGAGGTGGACACTCTTGGTGCACCCCTTTGTGGGCTTGTGCACAGTCTTGTTGTAGTTAAGCCTTGATTGTTGTAGGTATCACTGGGGGGAATTGACCTCCAGGCCAATTGGCTGTGAGAATCAGCTGTGTCTACAGTGGGAGAACTTCTGTGCTGGAGACACCCTTATGGGGCAAGATTGCTTCAGTGGGGCTTTAGTGCTCACTGAGTCTTCCCCCTGAGTGTGACCCTTATGGATCTGAGGAGTTGTAATCTGGATGGTCCCACTCTGACCACTGGGTACACAGGCTCTTGAATCTCTAAGGAGGTGCCAATTTAGCCTCTGCCTGAGGCTACCCAGCAGGAGCTATGGAAAGATCTGCAGATTCCTCTTCTTTGTTTGGGGTTTGGAGGTGCCCAGATGAGGCCCAGCTGTGAAGCAGTGCAAGCTGCTGTGGGGCCTTGGGCCTTCTTTTGGAAGTTCTGGGTCTCTCTGACCCAGCTGCAGTTTGTTAGGTAATTTTCAGATTGCAAAGGGCCAGGCCTTTGATATGCAAAAGCCTCTGCGAACAGCTTGGGTGGGTCGGGGTCTCAGGGGATCAACAGGGTGGAGCAAGCAGCTATGGTTGCTCCTCAGTCCTACCCTAAGAGGCCTCCCAGGTCTCAGTGTCCCGGTAATCGCTGCAAGCACCTCTGAGAGAAAGCCGCTCTCGAGTTCCGACCGATGCCAGACAGTCCAGTTTCTCCCCGTATGAGTCTGGGTCCCCAGAGACTCGCCCGGAACTGGAGTTCAGAGCAGTTGGGAGCTTGAGACTCCCTCCCAATTGAAAAAGACAACCATGTTCTCAGTTGCCAGCCCTTTCCACATGCACCTCCATACCTCTGCACTTTACTTCTGCACCTCCTCTGAGTCTCAATGTGCTTTTCTCTTTCCTTCTAGTTGTAGAATTTCCACTCAGCCAGCCTTCCTGTGGTTCTGGATGATGTCCGTTTTGTCTTTTAGTTGTATTTTTGAAGTAGTTGTGCGAGGCAGCAATTTCCGGTGTTTTCCTATGCCGCCATTTTGGTTTCTCTGCTGATGCTGTTTTAAGTAATGACATTATAACAGGGGTTTGTGTTGTACCTGTTGTGCTCTCTCACAGCAACGCCCTTTGTATTTTACTGGCCCTCTGAATGCCGAGCACAGTTCTGTAGTGGAAATGGGAATGTGGAAACAACCTTTAAAGGAAAGTCGGGGAGGATGACCCTTTCTAAAATGCCAAGTTGAGAGTCTCTGGTGTTTGACACATAGAGGCTGCACAGAGATAGGTGCTTGTAAGGGACAGCAAGTAGACAGAGTGAAGTATCAACACACAGGGATGGTATGAGGGGATGCAGGTCAGTTGGGACCAGATGAAAATGGACTCTGAATGCTTTGAAACTAATTTTGGAAACATTCTCTAGGCAGTCAGGAGTCAGAGAAGATTTTTAATGGCAGAAAAATGGCAGGTATCTAAATCAAAATAGAAATTTTATATCCCGATTTGTACGTATTACAGCTATATACAAAATAAATTGTCATAGAAAACAAGCATGGAAAAGAACTCTCAAAATGTTCAATACTGGTTGTCTCTGTAGAAGAACTTTAGGTGACTTTTTCTTTTCTATTCTGCTTTTCCAAAAATTTCTGTATTTGTGATTGTGAGGTAAAAATAAATCATTATCATCACACCATTGTTTCATTGTGAAATCTGGCACATCCATGGCCTCATGCTTCCAGCTCTTTGTTTATTGAAAGGGTGAGTGTCCTAAGAACTTCCTCTTGTGAGAAAATATAAATGCTCACGAGGGCAGGAACTTCAAGGAAGCATCTGATCTTCAGCTTGGCCCTGTCTTCCAACTTATTTTAGGATTGCTAAAGATTCACTCCAGTCAATCCAATCCCCAGCAGGCGGTCCTGACCATCCCCAGCCAGCTCAAACCACTCAGTGTAAATACATCTGGAGGTGTGCAGACTATACTGATGCCTGTGAATAAAGGTAAGTCCTTCAGCAGGGCTGTCCTACTGTGGTTGTCTGCAGGTCTGTCGTGGGGGAAGTCCATGTTCTCTCAGGTGGTGACTGCTCCCCCTTGCACAGCCTGCCTTTGGCCGTCACCTGCTCCCTGGCACCTTGAGCTCTAGAGCAGCAGCACCAACCTTTCGGACCTCGCGGACCACCAGTGATCCATGGACCACCGATTGGTGACCGCTGTTTTAGAGCACTAACTCTAGGACTGACCATACAACCCAGGGGGCCCGTGGCTTCTAATAGCTGCCCATTTCTAAAGTTGAATAGAGGAGGAGCACTGTAAGCATTTATGAGACTTTATAAATGGATTTTTATTTTCTTAATGACAAACTCCTATTTCCACAGTTGATGGATATGACTCAGTTACCCTAGTACTAATAGTAAACAGCCTGCCTTGTCAAAATCACTATTAAAAAGGACCTTCATTTCAGTTGCACTGTGATTGTCTTGTGCTATTAGTCTAAATTGGGCTCTCATCTGTTAGATCATCCTCATTATACAATAATTCCTATATTTCTTATATCCTCCCCTTCCCTTTCTTGCCTTTAGTGGTTCAGTCGTTTTCTGCCAACAAATCACCTACCATCCTGCCAGTAGCCGCCCCCACTGCAGTTGTCCCCAGCTCTGCTCCAGCAGCTGTTACAAAAGGTATGTAGTTTCTCACAGTATATCTGCCCTCAGGTTTTATGCAAGACATTAATGAGCCCCTTGGGTCTACAACCCAAATATTTTTCAGCATCTGTGGATCAGCCACCTCAAAAATGCTTACTGCTTACATGTAGACTTGACATTGAGGGAAGCATAGAGATGTAGCATCATTTCTGCCCTTCAAGAACGTGTAATCATGTTGAAGAGAGTTGACTGAGAGATAGTAAGTAATGAGTGATAAATGCAGGATAAATGGATTCTGGAATGTTTCAGTCTAGGACAGGGGTGGGCAACCTTTTTGTGAGTGCGTGCCAAAACCAGCAAAATCTCTGACTCAAAATTCTTCTGCGTGCCAACCCTAATTTTTTTGAGAACATGTTACACCTACTTGATATCTCTTAAGGTGTTCATATGTGAAGAACCTTGAAGAAATAATAAAATTCATTTGAGCGACAAAAACACAGTATATGATGATGAAAAATACATTTATTTTTTAATGTATACATGTACACTGATAGTCCTACAGAAAACTTTGACTCCGTTTGATATTATCAGTGGGACTTTTGCTGCTGCATCACTGATAACAGAGATTTTACATCAGGTTTATATTTCGTGACCTTCAGAGATATGCACGAGCTACTACTTTCATCCGTCAGGCTACTCCTATTATGAGACTTAACAAAATTCATCACTGAGAACAAAGCGTATGTGGATGAAACCAAAACACTGGTCGGATCTAGGAAGGCAGGGAGAGTTAAGACAGAGGCATAGAAATTGCTCTTCCCCTCTCTCGTCAATCCATGTCTATGGTCTTTAAGATAACTTTTTATGTAAAATTACTTATTTATCTAAGATGCACCTACACTGAATTTATCTGAAAAATTAAAAAGTCAGTATTAAGAAAAAAATTGTAAATGGAAGATTATAAGAGAGGGTTTCGCGTGCCAGCAAAAGTTACTGACGTGCCATGTTTGGCACGTGTGCCAGGAGTTGCCCACCCTTGGTCTAGGATGTCTGATCAGGGTTGGTGGGTGTGGAGGGGGATAGGACTTTGTATGGACATGGATTGTCGCCTGGATTTTAAAAGAGTGAAGACTTTGTAGCTGTGGAGAGTCAGGAGCATGCCGGACTAAGGGGACGGTAGAGACAGACCCACAAGACCCAAGCAACAGTTCTTCCCTTGTCTGCTGACTGTGATGACAGGCGCCATCTCAGGCCCCCGCCGTGTCCCTACCACAGCTGCTGCAGCACTTCCCTCACTGGGTTTCCACGAAGGGCTTTTGTTTCTGCCTGCACGTGTCCTTCCGTCATTGCTCCCTAACAGCTCTCTCTTTGTTGCTCTTCCCTTGTAGTGAAGACTGAACCAGAAACTCCTGGGCCAAGCTGCCTCACTCAGGAGGGTCAGACAGCAGTGAAAACAGAAGAGAGTTCTGAGCTGGGGAACTATGCTATTAAGTAATTATTTCTGTCCTTGCTAAGGGAGTTGTGCTCTGGATGTTTTTCTGAAACATTTAAAAAACCATGCCTGGGACAGTTGAGTGTGTGTAGAGTTGTGGGTGTGTATTGTTAAGCCCCTTGCCGGGTGGAGACCTGTCCGTGTGGTGATCAAGTATTGATGCACAGCTCCCGAGTCTCCATTTTGCACATTGATGGGCCTGAGGCATCACCTTACCTGTTGTCTCCGGAGCCTCAGGTGGAATTACAGACCTCCCTCCAGCGCTTGCCAGCATGTATATACTTTGCACATGATGTAATTACTCGGGTGTGTACACATTTTTTGTCAAAGTACCCACGTACCTGCCTAAATAGCTGCCTTTTCATGGGCCATACGCACTCATTCCATCTAAAAACACTTCATGCCCTGGACGGTGTTGGTCAGTGGTTGGAGCATCAGCCCATGCACCAAAGAGTCGATTCTGTGTCAAGGGCACGTACCTGGGTTTGGCAGGTTTGGTCCCTGGCCCTGGTTGGGGCTTGTGGGGGAAGAGGCAACCAATCGATGTGTATCTCACATTGATGTTTCTCTTCCCTCTCTCCCCCCCACCCCCAAAATCAATGAAAAAAATATCCTCAGGTGAGGATTAACAAACAAACCAAAAAAACTTCATATGATTTTCCAGTTTCCAAATTTGTGCCCATCTCTGACCACATATTTTGATGTATCTCAGGCTGCTGGGGACAGTAGAAAATTAGCCGTTTTCACACGATAGACAGCTTTTGAACTGGAATAACATTAAGACAGGCATTTTTATTACAGGGTTTTTTGCTCTAATGGCAGTCACCATGCAAAAAGGTTCTGTGGCTATTTACAAATATAAGTAAAATAATGTCTACTGTTTGCATAATTTGCCATTCCTGGGGTCTCATCTGTTTATTTAATCTGATGTTTTCTTTGTAAGTATAGAATGATCTCCTTTTATAGAGAAGGGTGTCTATGGAAGGAAAGACTGCCTGTATAATTAGTTTAAGCTTTAACTCCCTCAGAAAGGGGGAATAAGTATATAAATTTATGTGTATATATGGCTAGAAACTGTTATATGCATTTACAACCTCAATTTTCTTTTCTCCTTCTCAGGATAGACCATTTAGAGACTATCCAGCAACTCTTAACGGCAGTAGTAAAGAAGATCCCATTAATCACTGCAAAAAGTAAGACACTTATACTAAATATATGGGTGCATTTTTTAAAAGCTGTGAACTGCTTGGGATATTGAGTCAACTTAATCACTTGTACTGTAATTCATACTGCAGTGGTTATCTTAGAGGTTTGGCTACAGCTATAGCTCATTTACAGGGTTTTAGAATTCATAGTATCTTGGTCAACTAGTTAGTCTTTTACTGTCTTTAGTGTTTGACCTGCAAGAGGAATTTTTCACACTTTTTGTATATAAATCATTAATGTGTTATGTATATCATTAAAGCTGCATTCGTTTTTAATATTTATTTATAAGGAAAGAAATTAACATTTGCCTACAGTGTGCCAGACTCTGCAGGCTCATTGCATTTACTGTCTTATTTAATCAGTCTCTTGTGGGCTGTCATCTCTGTTTACAGATGAGAAAATCAAGGGTAGTAAAATTAAGTAACTGCAGAAGGTCACTAGCCGTGGGTGGTGAAGTAGGCTACAGCCCCAGTTCTGTTTGACTCCAAGGCCTCTCATCCTCCCTCCTCCACTCACTGTCGCTGCGAAATGCATGATTGTCTGCCCTGTTGCTGCCGTTGTTGGCCAGACTGAAGCTGGCTTCTCAGCACAGGTGTTCTGACAGTAGCAGCCTCTTCTGAGGGCAGGCTGCCTGTGATACTTGGGCAAGATCACCCTGAACATGTAGAGGGAAGGGATGGAGCACATGAGCGTACTATATTCATGCAAGTATGAGAATGGTAGGCCGAGTTCAGACTGCCCTGCTCATTTTACTCCCAACGGTAATAACAAAGGAAGTATCTTTTTTCCTTGGTTGAAGTTTAAGGGGTCATTTTGAGGCAGTTCAAAGAATACTTCCAATAACATGTTCCTAGCCCAGCAGAAAAAATCACTCAAAAATCTTTTTTTAAAAATTTAGGTACAAATGCCTCAGGGTATTAGAGCTGGAAGGCAGTTCAGAACCATCTCTCCCAGCAGTCTCGTCCTCCAGATGAGAATACTGGAGCCCAGAGAGGTGACGTCAGGTCCCCGCCCACGAAGTTAAGGGCACGGCCAGAGCCAGGTCTCGGGTCGTCTGGCTCCTGGAGGAGTTTTATTTCCACTTGTTTTAATAGCTTCAGCCAGTGGATTACCTTTCTCTACCAGAGAAGGGTGCTGTTTTGAGTGCGCACAAAGGAGATGCCTTCTCTTAAGGAGAAGCATCTGAACTTGCCCGGTAAGGAACATACTTCAATGAGGAAGTCTAAAGAAACTTTGGGACATGCTTCCAACAAATAAGGCTTGAATTAAATCATGGTTTTATTCAGAGTTTGCTGGATCTGTGCCTTCTAGGTGAAGATGCCAGCTGTTTCTCTGCCAAGTCTGTGCAGCAGTATTATGGCTGGAACATCGGAAAGAGGAGAGCCGCCGAGGTAACCCATGTCTACCGTGTGCATTCTGCCCGCTTCCACAAGGCTTGTCTTATGGACCAGTGATAAAATGTGAAGCATATTTTGTTAATATTTGGTGATAGAATCTTTTCCTCAGTTACATATCTCGTTCTTCAAGACTTGTAGCTAGCCTTTGAAAGGTCCATTTTCTTTTTTTGCATTGGTAAACACTTTTACAAAATTCTTTAATGAATTTCAGTATATTAAAATTCAATCAAGTGTTTATTGAGTACCTCCAGTGCGGCAGCTACTATGCCAGACAGTGGGGTTATGAGGAAACGGTGTACAAATTATGCTTGGGAGCAATGAGAAGGTCCTTGCAAAGGGTTTGGGGGAGGTTGGAGGAGAGGAAGTGGGAGATAATAGGTTGAGACCAGGTGAAATGCCTTGTAGGCCAACTTACACTGAGGAGAGCCATTTTATTTTATAAGCACTAGGTAGAAGTTCTTTCCCCCTTTTTTTAAATTGAGGATTAACACAATCAGATTGTTTTCTTTAGAAAAAAATGATTCTAACAAGTTCGCAGGGTGATTTACAATTGGGTGATTTGTTTGAACAGTACTAAGTTGAAGAATTTGGTTATGATTCAAAAAAAAATTTTTTTAAGTGGCAAAGAGCAATGACAATGCGAAAGGTCTTACAAGAAATACTGGAGAAGAACCCAAGATTTCACCACCTGACGCCCCTGAAAACCAAGCACATTGCCCACTGGTGTCGCTGCCACGGCTACACCCCACCTGATCCCGAGAGCCTGAGGAGCGACGGAGACTCCATTGAGGACGTGCTGACGCAGATCGACAGCGAGCCAGGTCAGCCTTCAGGGGAGCAGCCTGGGGCCTGTCCCCTTAGCACACGCTCATCTCTTCCAACCCCTGCCGTTTACACAGGACTCCACGAGCTACCGTGGAGAACAGGAGCCTTTGCTCACTTCTAACCCTGTGACTCTGCCCTCCCCTAACACAGCCCCTGTACAACTATTTATGCCCAAGTGCCTTGTCCCACCAGCAGTGTTGTCCCAGGTCATACAATAGGCACACTGTGTGTTCAGGAGTCTCCTCCTCAGCACCATTTCTTCTCGGAAGACTGTGCTAATCCACCTCCTTTCTTCCAGGCAGAAGTGACCTCTTCCTTTGTGACCTTATAACCCTCCTAGACGGGTCCGATCTCCCTCAATCTGGGGACACTGCCTTATCTGTCACTTCACCTGCGGACTTGGCTAGGAAATGTACCACCCAGCGTTGGGAGGACGTACAGACGTAAACAACTAACAGTGTTGCAGATAAAATGAATTGTTTTATGATAAAAACATAAGCAGCTGTGTTGTTGTGGGGTGAGGGATTAGTGCCTAAAAGATATATTGGGAGAATATTTTGAGTTTCACCTTAAAGAGTAAGAAAGGTTGCCTGACTGGTGTGGCTCAGCGGTTGAGTGTCAACCTATGAACCAGGAGGTCACAGTTTATTCCCGGTCAGGGCACATGCCCGATCCCCAGTGGAGGGCATGCAGGAGGCAGCCAATCAATGATTCTCTTTCATCATTGATGTTTCTATCTCTCTCTCCCTCTCTGAAATCAATAAAAAAAAATATATATATATATATATATATATATATATTTTTTTTTAAGAATAGGAAGGGTTGTTTTCTCCTCCAATCCCCATTTCTGTAGAAAAACAGAAGTTCTGCCTCCCCGTCTGAGGAAACCTGGAGCACAGGGAGGGTGGGGAGGGTCCTTTAAGACTTAGTGCAAGTCTCATTTCCCCCACAGAGCTTTCCCAAGACCCCAATGCAGGACGACCTCTCTCTGCCCTGATCTCCAGCAGCACTTAATACAGAGCCTGGGGGGTTGTCATATTTATGCAGCTAAGCTCTGGAGAGCAGAGACCACGTTGGTTACTTCTGTGCTTCACTGGTAGTAAATGTAAGGCATGATGCTCCACATATAATGGGGTCCCCGTTAATATGACTGATTAATTGTGGGCGCCCAGTCAGTAAAGCAGAAGTAGCCAGGAGCAAGGTGCTCCTCCTCCATCCCATGGCTGGTCTGACTCGCTCGTCCAGAGAGTGAGGGGGTGCGCTAGACCAGCGGTCGCCAACCTTTCGACCTCACAGACCACCAGAGGTCCACGGACCACCGGTTGGCGACCGCTGCCCTGGAACATGCCTAGAGCCCCTGCCGGCTTGAAGTGCTAATGCTCTTTGTTAGGTTTTGTGTAAATCAGCTTATGAAAGACTGGGTGTGAGCTGTACCTAAAATGATAGCGGTACTTCTCTCTGAGCAGTGAGAACATGGGTGATTTTTATTTTCTTCACTGCACATTTCTAAATTTTCCACATTTAAAAATATGAAAAAAATTAGTCATTAATATTTGAGGGATGAGGAGATGGTCTAGTTTTGGGTGGTATGAGTCAGAATTATGTACTGGCTGTGTCGTCTCAGGTGGCAGTGATATCAACATACACCTAGCAGGGTGCCTTCTGCTTGTCTACCTCATGAGTTACTAGTTCTCATAATTACAGAGCCATCGCATTTTAGGGCCAGACGCTCAGTTCCCTTGATACTTACTCCTCTTCTCTGGGTCTCAGGCCCTTGGTCTTACCCAAGTGGCAAGTCCTTTTCTTTGGTCACCACAGCTGTTCTGAGACTGACCACCTCTCCTTTAGAGTGCCCGTCGTCATTCTCCTCTGCCGACAACCTGTGCCGGCAGCTGGAGGACCTCCAGCAGTTTCAGAAGAGAGAGCCGGAGAACGAGGAGGAGGTGGACGTCCTCAACCTCTCAGAGCCATTGCAGATAAACGTCAAAAAAGAACAGGAGGAGAAGCAGGAAGAAATGAAGTTCTACCTGCCACCAACACCAGGGGCTGAGTTTATTGGCGACATCACACAGAAGGTAGGCGCTGCGGCTTGTGGTGACGCTAGATCACAGACCAGATGCGAGATGCTCGGACATTCGCCTGATAAACTTGGGCTGTGTTTCCCTTGGGCAAGAAGTTAATTACACGTGAAAAGGGTGCTTGCTGAGCGTGGAATTAAAGCAAAGGCAGTAGATTTTGTTATTTTCCATCTCCTTTTTTCTCATTTGCCTCAGTAGAAACACCTTTCTCTCGTGAGGAGGCATATCATAATCTTTCCAAGTCAGACTTCAGAGGGTGAGCTTCCCCTTGCATTTCCATAGCCCCCGGTGCCCTGTCTGCGGTGCAGATGCACCTGATGGCACAGGAGAGCAGTTGTCCCCTTTGAGAGAGCTCAGCAGCTGTCCAGCATCTGCACCTACAGTTACTCAGGACCCACAGTGAAAGGCAGCGTGTGTTGTCACTTGCAGGAGGAAGTGAAAAACGCAGCCAGGCACTATTTCCAAGTATATCTACACCACCTTTTGCAAACAGCGCCTTAGTCTGAGTCCAGACTTTCCAGTGTTTTGATCCCACTATCGGGATTCATGGCAAATCCTGATCACGGTCTCCCATGAAGAGGATGTGGGGGTAAATGTGGGGCTATAATAGCATTTTAACCATCACTTAGAATCATGAGAAATAGGATATCTTTTCCAGCTGGACATCTCCTTGGGTATCAGAGAAATGCTTTGTTTACAGAGGCTGTTCTCATGTGCAGATAGGAGCTAATGCTTCCTTTGGCTCTTCCAGATTGGGATCACCCTGCAGCCCGTGGCGCTTCACAGGAACGTGTATGCGTCGGTGGTGGAGGACATGATTCTAAAGGTGGGTGCCTGCTGGCAGCAGAGGGCAGCCAGGTGGGGCAGGCTGGACGGGTGGCAAGCTGTTGAGGGTAAGGGACAAGGACAAACAGAACAGAGATGACAAGGTTTTCTTTCGTGTTTTGTTGTTGTAAATCCTCATGCGAGAATATTTTTCCATTGGTTTTTAGAGAGAGTGGAAGGGATGGGGAGAGACAGAAAAAGAAACATTGATGTGAGACACACATCGATTGGTTGCCTCCCATATGCACCCTGGCCTGGGGCTGGGGATCGAGTCTGCCACTGAGGTACAAGGGACATGCCGGTGACTGGAATCAAACCTGGGACCCTTCAATCTATAGGCCAACTGAGCCAAACCGGCGAGGCCCACAAGTTTTAAGGTTTCTCACCGTATTCAGGCCTAAAGTTTTCTCTTTTTTGTCTTCGGACTTTGAAGTGAAGTATGGTTCTTCTAAGTGTAAACGCATCTCCAATAAGAGTTGCTTTCCTGACGTCACTGTGATATTTTTAGTGTTACTTCAAGTGCTTTTTAAGGAGTTGGAGGTGAGAGTCGGTGCTCTCTCTGCTTCAGGAGGTGACAAAGGCAGTGCCTTGGGTTTCCTGCACAGATCACAACACAGCAGAGAAGTAGCCCCACTCTCCAGCCCAGCCCGGGTTCAGCTGTTCCTTTCCTGGTGTCCTTCCCGCAGCAGAGGGTGCCACGTAACCCTCCCCTTGTTTCCTTTAAAAACAACTCCTGATTGAGAATCACCCCATTCCACTTGGCGTCGTGGCTTCTGTCGTTGTGGCCTATTCTGTGTGGTCTGTTATTCCCACTTTTAACTTTTCCTTAGGACTTCTGACCCTTAGGCACAGTTTCCAAGGCGTAGGGTACGGGCTGGGGTCAGATCTAGCCCTTCTTGCCAGAGCAGGTGGCCGTTGCGAGAGTAACAGCGTGTTCTGTTGCAGGCTACAGAGCAGCTGGTGAGTGACATCCTGAGGCAGGCGCTGGCGGTCGGATACCAGGCAGCATCCCACCACAGGTACCGTTCTCCCTGCCGCCCATGGTGTCAGGCCTGCAGATACTTCCTGACAGTTCAGTTGCTCAGTAAGATGTTTTCTACTTAAGTCAGTCCAGGAGGAGATGGAGGTGTCCGTGCCTGGAACATTCTCAGAGGCAGACAGACTCCAGGTTCTAGTTGGTTATTTTGAGAAAACCTGTTTGTTGGTGGAAGCTCAGATTTGCCCAGAGTCTGCATCTGCCCAGTCACGGCTCTGTGGATACCGTTCAGTAGGGCTGTGCTATGCTCCAGGGTTGGACAATTACCAGCTCTTTGCAATTAAAGATAGTAACAATGTCCATTATACGTCAGACGTTGGGGCCAGGCATCCATATATTACCTGATTTTTTTTTTTTTCATTGCAAAGCCCATAGTCCCCTTTTGGAAATTGGGAAACCTGGCTTTGTAAGGTGATCTTCCCTGGCTTTACCAACACATCCACGATAAACCTAGAGGCAGACCCAGAGCTCCCTGGCTGCGAAGCCCACTCACAGGCTCCCCACTAGCTTGCTGCCGCTCTCATTATCATTGATTGGGACACTGAGTTTTGTTCTTTTCCTGGGCCCTGACAGAATGGTAGCCAGGCCCTTGTTCCACATCCTGGCATTCCTTTCAGAGGAAACAAATATTTTATCTCATTGTGATAAAGTTGTAAGAGTGGCTGCGGACAGACGTAAAGAGGCCTGTCAGAGGACGAGGTCAGCCTTCACAGGAATGTGGCATCGGCACAGAGGCGTCCTGGTGGTCCGCTTTCTGTCCACTTGAAGTCCAGGAGCGGGCTGAGTGCCTTCTGGGCCCCTTCCCGCCCCCCGGCCTGACTGTGGAGATGGGGGGACTGGTGCTTTTGATGGGAACATTTGACATCACACGTGGCCCGGCAGGACTCCAGCCACCATCTTCCCAGGAGACGGGCACTGAGGCCCAGAGCTGGGTACTTTGACTCAGCTCTCAGTCTGCGAAGACTGAGCCACAGATACCATTGTTCTGCACTGCACGTGGCGTCCTTTTTCTCCGTCCCCAGCATCTATTTCTTAATCATTCAACCAGCTTTCTGAAGTCCATCTCATACCTGTGGCTGGGAAGTCAGATTTGAGCCCTAAATAGGGCTGAATAAAGTGGGTAGGCCAAGTCTTCACCAAAGTTTTAAAAAAATTAATAGGAAAGAAGAGAGAGAATGCCCCCGGCCACTCCCCAAGTGGCCCTAAGCCCGTGGTCGGCAAACTGCGGCTTGCGAGCCACATGCGGCTCTTTGGCCCCTTGAGTGTGGCTCTTCCTAAGCCTTAGGAGGACCCTAATTAAGTTAATAACAATGTACCTACCTATATAGTTTAAGTTTAAAAAATTTGGCTCTCAAAAGAAATTTCAATCGTTGTACTGTTGGTATTTGGCTCTGTTGACTAATGAGTTTGCCGACCACTGGCCTAAGCCATGCCTTGTCACTTACCATTACCCCCACCAGGGCCTGTGCAGGAGATGGCCCTTTAGATAAACTAGTAGATACTTGAGAGAATTGCACCTAACCGCCTTTGTTTTTTGGACCAGGATTCCCAAAGAAATTACAGTGACTAACATTCACCAGGCCATTTGCAACATTCCTTTTCTGGACTTCCTCACAAACAAACACATGGGGATACTGAATGAAGATCAGTGAGTGGAATGAAGACACCCCTAGAAAAGCAGGATCTGTAGCTACAGCTGAAGCTTTGCACTGTGATGACTCTTCTGTTTGGGGAAGGAGGTGTATGTGCCTCAGAATATCATGGTTAACACACCGTTCCCTCCACCTAATTCAGTGAATCACCAGAGTGTTCAGTCCCAGGTCAGATCCCTTTAGGACACAGGTTTCCTGGTTCTGGGGTGAAGCTGTGGGTGCATGCTGTCAGCTTGCATCTGTCCACTCTGTAAAGCTCACTAGAGGGTCCAGAGCTGGGCCAGGCCTGTGTATCAAGTCCTTCTCCCCTTGGGGCGTCCTCAAGGGGGAACCTTGGGCCTGACTCTCCCTCCAGGAGGAGAACATGAGTCTGGCAGGCTAGAGATTTCGCCCATTCTGTGGGTGGGTTATAGGCAGCCCAACGGTTAACCAGGCAACACCTGAAGGACTAGGCTCGGCACTCAGCGAGTGGCCAAGGTGTGGAGAATTGGCACTCGGTCCACGTGCATCGGTGACAGGATGCGGTAATGCTGTGTGGAAAACAGACCCGAAGGTTGCAGCCCGAGCAGAAGTCCTACTTTATGGAGCACGGGAGCATCACTACGGCCAGTCTGAGAGAGGAGGGATGGCCAAGTCACAGGCAAGGAACAGATACATTCCAGCATTGGTCCGGAAAGGTTCGAGTATAACCAGGAGCTCTTAACATGTTCATAATAGACAGTGCCCACAAATGCCGGCTCCTGGCAGTCTCGCGCAGCTTCGTGTGTGTGCCAGGCAGCAAGCTGGCGCCACAGTTCTCGGGTCACCCAGGCTGCACCAGGCCAAACGGCCAGCGGGAGCAGCTCCTGCGACAGCCCTGCCAGGACTGTCTGTCCTATCGGTGGATTCCACTTCCCCTTCTCAGTCAAGTTTTTTTGCAAGAAGGAAAGTGTTTCAAAGAAACACTTGTGAGTGCCTTAAAGGTGGAGAAATGACTGCAGAAGTCGAAAGACAGGGGTACCTGCTCAGCAGTGAGAATAGACGATCCATGAGCAGGTGGGAGGGAGAAGTGAGGAGGAAGGCAGCCCTGTACCTGGATGACGTCCCGTTCCACTGAAGGTCCGCTACCCAGGCCTCCTAACAGTCTGTGGAAGTAATGAGTTTATTCCCAGTCAGGAAGCTGCCGAAGACTGTTTGAAACCTGTGAGTCAGAGTCAAAGGAACTGACCTAGGCAACATTACTCGTGTTTTCATGAGTCCTGCAGACATTTGTCAGGAAAAGAAGGTGGGGAGGTGACACCATGAGAAACCTACCCACTTTTATTCATCTGAGGATTGCAAATGCAGGGGGAGGTCTGTTCAGTAAGGCAAGGGTGCCCCTGGCTTAGTGGTAAAACAGGTAGTAAAGGCTCAGCTAGTCACACACGGATGGGGTGTGGGCAAGTGCGTGGGTTCATTCAGCAGTGGAATGTGACAGCCACAGGACAGAGTTTCATCCCAGTGAGAACAGACGGACTACAGGGACGAAAGCCTAAAGAAATTACCTTTTTGAAAAAGAAATATTAAATGATTTAACAGCCCCCATATGTCTGTATTTGTATCATAATGTGTAATATAATTGTGTAACAGAAATACCTACAATAAATCTTTTAGTATTTGTGATGGGTTTTCTGAATTTGAATCACTACACTTTGGTCAAGTTCTTATATTGTGTTAGAAAGAGCCAGGATGGGGCAAAGATATAGGTATTTGTGTTAAATTCTCCCTCTTCTTTCCAAAAAAGAACATGAGGCTATCTGTGCAAGGAGAGGATAACAGCTACGTGTCTGAAAAAATTTTGGAAGATCCATGTTGACACTGGACATACTGATTTCTGACAGCATGAGGCAAAGGGAAGCTGCTGAGCTCAGTTCAGAGCCTCCTTACAGCCACCGTGGAGAGGGACCGGCTCTGCCTGACACGTGTGGGCGTGGCTGGCAGGAGAGAACTGTCTGTACTGAGGTCTTGAAGAAGTTACTCCTGAGATAGTCCTGCATGGCCATCTGCTGTCATGGTGGCTAAAAACTACAGAAATGCAGAAACATTTCAGAATGACCACTCTGTGTCCACCCTTCCTTCACAGGGAGGGGCTTTGTGACATCCAAGTGCAGAACTTTCTTGGGACCAGACCTCACTGGTGCCGACCTTCAGGGAGCTAAGTGCCTGGAGGAAGGAGAACGGGCACTGCTGGGCCCCCTTCCTGCGTGTTCTCTCAGCCAGAGACCCGACACAGCGGCCCCGTGCTCAGGACCCTCTTGCTGGTGGAGGACGGCGTGGGCGGGCTGCAGGGCCCAGGCTTCCTCAGAAGCTGCTCTCGTAGTTTAGCCTAAAGTCCTGGTGTTACTAAATTCACAGGTGCGGAAGGATTAGTATTTGAGGCGGGTTTCTGAGTTCGAAGCACCACAGAGCGGGACTTGCTCTGAATGACCAGCTGAAAGGACCGCGGGGCTTCCCTCCATGGGGCCTCTGGGCCGCCTCCAGCTGGTGGAGGCGCTGCCGGCAGGGCTGACCTTGCTTATGGAATCAGGAATATTGAACTCTTCCTTTTGGCTGACGTTAGCTAACAGATTGAACTGTCTTTTATTTTTAAAAACTTTTCTCTTTACAGAATTAATACAAAAGTGCTTATTATATAGAAACTTTAGTAAATATGAGTAAAAAATTTAATTACCCGTAAATCCGCATCTTAAGGATATCTACCATTAGTATTCCAATGCATTTGTCACTGTATATTATATATGTGATTTGGGACCACATGGTTGAAACTGTTGTCTCAATTGCCTTTTTTTTAAAACTTTTTTTAAAGTATATTTTTATTGATTTCAGAGAGGGAGAGAAACATTAATGATGAGAATCGTTGATCACCCGCCTCTTGCATGCCCCCTACTGCGGACTGAGCCTGCAACCTGGGCATGTGCCCTGACTGGGAATTGAACCCTAACCTGGAGACACTCAACCACTGAGCCACACCAGCCGGGTCCGTGGCTTCTTAAGTCCACTCCAGTAACACCACGTTAGGCCTTACTAAGACCTACAGCCAGTGAGAGGAAGTTTCTTCGAACCCAGATGTCCTTTTAATTAATGAAGTCTGGTTAGGAAGGTTGTCAGGTGGGGTGTTTGAAAAGCCCTGTTCTGGTGCAATTCAAAAAGGTCTTTGGGCATGCAAGTATGCCAGCAAGAGGCAGGCTCGGGGAGGGAAGGCACCGCCAGGTGTGCCGTGTGAAGGGCAGGTCTGAGTGGGAGGGACTGTGTCAGCATCGGGGGAGATGGAGCAAAGCTGCACATGAGAACAGAGCTGGCTCCCTGAGAAAGGGGTAGGAAAGAATTAGTACAAAGCTGTACTCGGCTTACCGTCCTAAGCACCCTGCACATACACCCAGACTCCTAGCCAGGTCAGGGGGTTCGCCTCATTTTGCAGACGAGGAAACGGAAGCTTAGACTGCTCAGAGCTAGTGAATGGAGAAGTCAAGATCTGAGCCCAAAACTAGCTTCAAAGACAGTTGTTTACCTAAGCTCCTGGGAGGGGGCACGTGGGGGAGCTAAGTGGCAGGAGGTTGGTGGGTTTTGTGAGAGGCCACATGCAACACCGGTGTGGACTGCAGCCAAGCGAGGGTTCTCGGGCTCAGTGAGCCTCCAGGGTATCAGCTGCAGCTGGGAGACATTCAAGTGCTTGTTATCAAGAGGAGGATGAAGGAACTTGTAGGAGAAGGTGCTCGTTTATAATTAAAGAAATAAAAAATTGAAATAGTGTATTTTTGCGTTTTAGTAAAATCTGAAACTCTCTCAATCTGTTCATTTCCCACAGAATGCCCTGCAGCAGTCTCTTTTAGCAACATCTAGTGTGCAAACCAATGAAGTCTGAAATAATAGAACCCTTTGTGTCAGCATATGGTTTTGGTTTTGCCTTTAAAATGATTCTCGGGCCGAAACCGGTTTGGCTTAGTGGATAGAGCGTCGGCCTGCGGACTGAAAGGTCCCAGGTTCGATTCCGGTCAAGGGCATGTACCTGGGTTGCGGGCATATCCCCAGTAGGAGATGTGCAGGAGGCAGCTGATCGATGTTTCGCTCTCATCGATGTTTCTAACTCTTTATCTCTCTCCCTTCCTCTCTGTAAAAAATCAATAAAATATATTAAAAAATAAAATAAAATGATTCTCGGAGCATTTCCTTTGCTGGAATGAGGGGAAGGGCTATCCTACCAGAGGTAGCACCTCTGAGGGGTCACTCCCTTTGCAGCCTGAGCTAAAACACAGCCCCACCTCCACGCTGAAGGGCTTCTAAGACCCAAATGTCACGTCTTGTGGCTGAAATAAGTGCTCCAGACTAGAGTCCCCCTCGGGCTGCAGAGAGAAAAGTCCAAAGGGAATCCTTGGGCCTCCTTACCAAATTGACGTAGGCTGTGCCTCCAGTCTTAAAGATGGGACATAAACGCCTTCAAGGGTTTGAAGGGCTGCTGTGCCAAGAGGGGACCAGGCTTGTTCCCCACAGACGCACTGGCTGGAATTTTAAAGGAAAGAGAGTTTTCCAAAGACAAAATGAGCTGCCTCCTCAACAGGCAGTGAGCTCCCTGTCACTGTGGCAGGGCAGGCTTGAGAATAAAGGCTGGTGTAGATGACATTTAGGACTCTCAGGGAATGAAGCTAATACTGCAGTTTTCTTTTTTTATAAAAAAGCTCCCGGCCGGTGTGGTTCAGTGATTGAGCATCTAACTAGGAACCAGGAGGTCACAGTTCAATTCCCAGTCAGGGCACATGCCCAGTAGGAGGCATGCAGGAGGCAGCCGATCAATGATGCTCATCATTAATGTAACTCTCTCCCTCCCTCTCTCTGAAATCAATACAAATATATATCTTTAAAATAACATTAAATTAGAATTTTTTTAAAAAAGCTCCCAACCATGGCTGTGTAGCTCACTTGGTTAGAGCATCATCCCAATACGCCAAGGCTGTAGGTTCAATCCCTAGTCAGGGCACATACAAGAAATAGCCAGTGAATGCATGAATGGGGTAGAACAGCAAAGCGATATTCCTCCCTCTCTCTAAAATCAGTAAATAAAATTTGAAAATTACAAAAGAAAGAAGAGCTCTTAATTCTTAGCGTGGATGGTAGTTCCCTTCTAGTTATCAGTATGTTAAGGGAGAAGCTGGAATTAGTAAGAAAATGTGGGCTCAGACACCTTCCACAAGGTAAATGGCATTCATTCATTCAATACTTCAAGCATCCTGAGAAATTCTTTGTTAAAAATGTAAGGGTCACCCAAGCAGGTTTGGCTCAATGGACAGAGCGTCGGCCTGCGGACGAAATTTAACCTGCGGAGTCCCAGGTTCGATTCCGGCCAAGGGCACGTGCCTGGGTTGTGGGCTCAATCCTCAGTAGGGGGTGTGCAGGAGGAAGCCAATCAGTGTTCTCTCTCATCATTGATGTTTCTATCTCTCCCTCTCCCTTCCTCTCTGAAATCAATAAAAAACAAAAAAAGAAAACTAAAAACACCAGGGTCATCTTGGCCATAAAGAAACTATGTCTTTAAAATTGAAACCCTGTGATTGATGTGTTTTTTTGGCAACTTCTTGCTGGTAATTATGGATCACATGCAGGTGATAACCCAAGGTTTCTTCTACAGCTTGAAAATGTGGGACCATTTGTAGGAACAGCCAAGAAAGTTACCTTGGTTACCGCAGGCTGTACGTTACCATGCAGCCAGGAAAACAGCGGGCATGACTGGCTCTTTCAGGGACCTGCTGTCCACATGCCTCAGCGCCCCTGGGCCAGTTCAGTTCACAACAGAATTCATCCTCGGGTTCTTCCGGTTTAAAAATAAGGGCGGCCCAAATGGGCAATTGAAAGATCAGGAGACTTCACACACTTCCCGAGGATGGCTGAGGTCCAGAGTTGGGCTGAGTGGTGCCATGTCCTTCTGCGCCAGGCCTGCAGCCCGGTGGCAGCTGGGGGGAGTGCACCCCAGGGTGAGAAGGCAGGAGCCGTCCCCCTCTGACAGCAGGGGACTGTCGGTCCCAGATCTCACCCGTTCCCAGCCCGCTGGCTCTCTGCTCGGTGGGAGTCACACGTTGAGGATCCGGGGAGCCGGAGCCTGGAAGATGGCTGAGGCGTTAGGAGTGAACGTCTTCCTCACCTCAGGGACCTGAAACACGAGACGTGGCACAGATCAGTGGGCCTCTCCCTCCACTTCCCCTCCCTCGGCTCCGGAAACAGTTCCTCCTCTCGGGCCCCCCTTTGTCCTCTGCGAGTTGAAGCTGCTAACCTGAAGGGTCTTCGGGGGAACCTCCAGTGGGCAGGGTCGCTGCACAGTAGGTCAGGGCACATGACCTTCCATCCTGCTCCCTGAGCCGCCCCCGGGTGGAATCGGGAGCCGAACAGTCCCCACCTCCCATCTCCACGAGAACCTGTCACTGCTGCTTGGCGGTCAAAGGTAAGACTGGGGCTTCGGCGGGAAAGACACCTGCTCGCCAGAGAAGCCAGCACTGGGGACGCCACCTGGCCAGTGCAAAGGACCTTGGGCTTCTGTTTAGACACTGCTGCCCCAGCCATAATGCCATTTACACCCTGCAGGCCG
Organism: Myotis daubentonii; assembly: GCF_963259705.1. Lineage (NCBI taxonomy): Eukaryota > Metazoa > Chordata > Mammalia > Chiroptera > Vespertilionidae > Myotis > Myotis daubentonii. The sequence continues at coordinate 42,800,501 of NC_081842.1, forward strand.
ACCTCTAGTCCCTAATCTGGGGGGAGACGGGGGATGGGGAAGGAGAAAGGCCTGTCCCACCGGCCCTGCAGCACCAGCTCAGGCTGACCTGGAATCCGGCCCCAGGGCCGCCGGCCCATCCCGAGCTGTGGGCTGTGATCACCGTGGTCGGTTTCGCCTTTGCGGATCTTGCCGGCTTGACTCCAGTCCAGGCCTGGAATTCCTGCCTGGGACAGAGACCAGGGTCACAACCTCACAGTCAGCCGCCTCCCCTGCTCCTGCTCCTGCAGGGCCACTGCCCTGGCCCGTGCTCGTGGAGAATCCCCGGCCACGCCCACTGCTGAAACGCTGCTTCGGCTCCGGCTCCGGGGCTCCTCCCTCACAAAAACTAGTTGTAGTTGCAAAGGATGTGTGCTGCCTGGGCACAGCCGCGTCCTGGAGGGAGCACACCTAGCTGTGCCCATCACTTCTGAGTCTCCACCTGCTCCGTGAAGTTGGCTCACCTGACCCCCAAGGAAGTAGCAGCAGAAAACGCCCACGTTGCAGATGAGCAGCTGGCTTGGCTGCGCAGAGAGTTAGGAAAGAACTGTTGGCACTTGCGTCTTATTCGTCCCAAACTGCAAACACCTGGTGTGTGCTGGGCCTAGGAGACAGCCAAGCCCCAGCCCTTCCCTCCAGTGCTCCCTGCATTGTCTCTGGGACGCCTCAGGGGCCCCAGCGGCCCAGAGCCAGGGAAGGTGCCCACTTGCAGCACAGGTCACTGAGGACCCCGTGCCCAGAGGAGGTGCCAGCCTGGAGAGTGCCCAGCACAGCAAAGTCCTCCGCCCCTGGTTGCGAGTGAGAAGGAAAATAAGGCTCAATGTTGCTTCTAGTTTTTAACCATTTGTCTTAACTCATGCAAAAGAGAATAATCATAGTGACCATCGCAAACCCTACAAGATGGTCTGGCTCTTTTGCAAGGCTCTGCACTCAAGCATGGGTGCAGGGAGGGGAGGTGGCATGCAGCAGGGAAAGCCAGCTCCCTGGAGGGAGGTGGCAAGAGACGGCTGCCACCGCCTCCCTCCATGTCCTTGGAGTAGCATTCTTTAGATGAAGACATAATTCCTCTGAGCAGAAAAGGCCTATTTTAATTACATCAACACTACTAGCCGGTGAGCTCAGGAAGGCAGAGCCCTGCTGTGTCCACAGGAGCACCTGGCCTATGGAGGCTGTATTTGGTGGAAAGTGTCCAGCTGGCTGGGCAGCACCACGTGTGGGCTGGATCCACTCCTGTTTCATCCCACCCACAGCCCTGGCCTGGTTTCAGGCCCTGCAGTCAACAAAACTGCCTTTTCTTGGCAGCGGTGCAGCTGGGCCGCGTGTGCAGGGAGCAGCCGGGTCTGTCCAGGGTCAGCACTCGGATGCCAGGAGGCGAGCGGGCCAGGGCCCTATTGGGTCAGTTTTGCCTCTGAAGCTGCAGGGTTCCCGAGACCGGCTGCCTGAGCCGTCTGCTGCTCTGTTTCTCCTGGGGGAGCAGGTCCTCCCCTGGGCAAGCCCGTCTGTCCCCAAACTGAGCTGGCCTAGGGCAGTGATGGCGAACCTTTAGAGCTCGGCGTGTCAGCATTTTGAAAAACCCTAACTTAACTCTGGTGCCGTGTCACATATAGAAATTTTTTGATATTTGCAACCATAGTAAAACAAAGACTTATATTTTTGATATTTATTTTATATATTTAAATGCCATTTAACAAAGAAAATTCAAACAAAAAAATGAGTTCTCGTGTCACCTCTGACACGTGTGTCATAGGTTCTCCATCACTGCCCTAGGGAATAGCTTGTGGGGTACACATTTGGTCTCTAAGGTGAGACACACTGTGCCACTGCCTGCTCCTTGGGCCTGTGCCAGCTGCTCGACAAGACGGAGCTGACTGCAGAGATTCCTGTGAGGCCTTGGGGAGAGAACTGGAGGAAGTCCTGAGCCTGGTGCCCAGTACGTGCTACACAGAGTGGCAGCTAGTGCCTGACGTGTCACTGGAGCGGGGAGGACCCAGCAGGACGTTCAGACCTGCCATCTGCTCACCACAGAGGAGGGACCGCTTCTAAAGCCCAGCCTCCAAACATCCACGAGGAGGAGCCAGTACCACACGAGGCAGCTGCTCCCTGCCCGTCACTTCTGACTCTTGGAAAGTGCTCCTTGCCCTGAGCCGAAGCTGCTCCCTGCCATCACCCCATCCTGCTGCTGGCCCCCAGAACATCAGCCGCGTGAAGGCGCTGCACACCCAGGACCGCTGTCCTCCCAGACCTCCTCCTGGCTCAGGGCCCCAGAGTGCAGCAGTCAGGACCCACCACCTCCTTCCCTGCCCCGACTCCCACACGCCGAGAACAGGAGTCCATGAACACAGACCACCCGCTAACAATCACTCCCCATCGAGCTCTTAAAACTGCAGGCCCGTGAAGGCGTTCTACATGTCTTGATAATGGTGGTGGTGCCCAGGCTTCTACCAGTCATCCACTTACAGTGGATGTATTTCACTGTATGGAAATTATACCTCAGTTTATTCGAGCCCCAGCCGGTTTGGCTCAGTAGACGGAGCATTGGCCTGCGGACGGACCAAAAGGTCCCGGGTTTGATTCCAGTCAAGGGCAGTACCTCGGTTGCTGGCTCCTCCCTGGCCTAGGCCCTGGTCAGGGCTCGTGCAGGAGGCAACCAATTAATAGGTTTCTCTCACATCGCTATTTCTTTCCCTCTCTCTTCCACTCTCTTTAAAAATAATAAATGAAAAAATATCCTCGGGTGAGGATTAAAGAAAAAAAAATACAGTTGATTCGAAAATAAAACTGAGGTGGAAAGTTTATACCTCTTTGCTCCTTTAATACCACAAGTAGGAATTTATACTAAAGAAATTATTACAGGAACAAAGATTTAGCTATAAGGACGCTTATAATGGAAGTGTTTTTTCCCCTCTAACATTTTTTAAAAATATATTTTATTGATTTTAGAGAGGAAGGGAGAGGGAAACATCAATGATGAGAGAGAATCATTGATTGGCTGCCTCCTGCATGCCCCCCACTGGGGATCGAGCCCACAACCCAGGCACATGCCCTTGGCCGGAATGGAACCTGGGACCCTTCAGTCCACAGGCTGATGCTCTATCCACTGAGCCAAACCAGCCAGGGCTTCCCTCTAAAATTTTATTTATTTTTGGTTACTCCTCACCCGAGGATATTTTTTCCATTGATTTTTTTACAGAGTGGGAGGGAGAGAGGAAGGTGGGGAGCGTCAGAAACATCCCTGTGAGAGACACATGGATTGGTTGCATCCCCCACCGCCCGACTGAGGTCGAGGATCAAATCTGCAACGGAGGTATGTGCCCTAGACCTGGAATCAAACCCTCGGTGTTTCGGTGCGCCGCCGGCCAACCGGTCAAGGCAAAATATTATTTGCTTTAAAAAGGTAACACCCGGGCGATTTTTCTTTTTAAAGCGACAGTGTGAGACAGAGTATAGTGCAAAGTCGGTCTCCTTCCTAGCTAGCATGATCCACCCTCTCTCTCCTTTCCCCCCCCCCCCCCCCCGCACAGGTTACCACCCCTCAGCGATCTCCTTGCTTGTATGTGTACATCAACACCCCTTTTGAAAACGGGGTAGCAGGCATGCTGTTTGCATCTTGCTGGTTTGACCTGGGCCTACTGAGGAGCTTCTGCTATCAGTACCTTCTCGGCTCCCAGTGGCCCATCCTTTGGCGGAGCTGCAACTATCCAGCCCCTCCGCGGGACAGCGGGTTGTTTCCACCTTCGGCTGTACAATGTTGCAACGGACCTTATATTCCTTAGCTCCACCCGCATAGGGCAATTCCTGGGAGCGAAGTAACTGCTCAAAGGGGCAGTGTTTTTAACAGCCCAGCTGCTTGGGCCTCACCCCCAATCCCCCAGAGCGCACGGGCCCGAGGGAGCTGAGGCAGTCCGCCTGCGCGCACCCCTCCTGAGGCCGGGCCCACCTGGTGGGAGTTAAAGGGAAGCAGATTTACCTCCAAGGCAGGCTTTCTGACGGCGCAGCCCGAGACGGCTGCGGGGCTGGAGGTGAGGTAGTGAGCTCTCCGTCGGCGGAGGTATTGGCTCATTCACTCTGAGGCGGGTCGGGGAGCAGCGAAGAGACCCCTGCCGCGCCCAGGGGCCAAAGGGAATGATCTTCGAGGCCGCCCACCGCTCTCGAAGTCGTGTGGGATGGGGGTTCCAGGCGCCCCCTCGCCCCCACCCACCCGTGTCCTCCTGGCTCCCGGCCTCGGTTTCCTGCGCCCACCGGGTCTGGACGCGATGCGCTCCCGGTCCCCAGCCCCATACCTGTACGACGAGGTCGCTGCTGCAGCCGCGTCCGCATCGCCGATGGGGAGCACGTAGATCCCCCGGCCAGGGGGTGCGGGAGAGGTGCCCCTCCGGCCGCCTGCCCCCGGCCTGCGCCCCTGCGTCGCATCTCTGGGCCTCGCGGGCGCGGGCCACGCGCAGAAGTCCCGTTGGTACTGAGTGAGCGGCACGTCCCGGCCGGGGTCCCGGGCGCCAGCGGGGGACGCGCCCGTGCGCGAGGCGGCGCCGCCCGGGCCCGGCTCCTCGCTCTCAACGTCCGAGTAGTTGTGCAGGGTCAGCGGCACCGCCACGTCCGAGCGGTCCAGCTGGTTCCAGCGCCGCGCCAGGCAGCAGAGGCGGCTGATGCAGGGCCACGCCATGCCGCCCGGCGACCGGCTCCCCGCGCTCGGGCAGCGCCGCCCCCGCCCGGCGTCCCCGCCCCTGCGGCCCTCCCCGCGCCGCCGCAGCGCCGCAGCTTGGCCGGGGGTGGCCGTAGGCGGGTGGGGAGGACCGGGGAGGTGCGGCTGGGACCCGGTGTGCACAGCTGGAGCGGAGCGAGCCAGGGAAGACCGCGCGACGGAAGGGCGCCGAAGCGGAGATCAGGGAGTGGATGAAACTGCCTGGAGGCATTGACAAAGGTCCAACTTTTAGAATGTTCCCTAATTTAGTCCAGGTTCCCTAAAGGTTACCGTATAAATCAGGCTTGGCTTTGTGGATCGCCCTCAGCCAGCACCCGGGGCAGCCGCCTCAGCGCGGGTTTGTCTTGGGGACCGCGTGGCCGTGGCAAGGCTGCCGTATTCGGGCCGGCTGCACCTCAGGGACTCGGAGTCACGCAGGGGAGGCGCAGCGATGAGAGGGACACAGGGAAAACTTGGGGCTATGCTTCCCAGAGAAAACGCATCAATCAGCTGTGAGGCACCAGCATTTGCTTTAACAATGCTCAATGTGTGACAACCAACCCACTTTTCACTGGGAATTGGCATTAGCCCTCAGCGGACCTTTCCCACGTTCTATTTTGAAAGCATGGTGGAAGGCTTTTAGTTTATAAAACTGCCACATCTTTGGCCACTATGCTACAAACATAGTGGAAGATGATCTAGTAACATGGACAGACAGCCACAACGTGTAGTCAGAAGCTAACCCTGTAATGATGACTGTAAATGATCATTATAATCACTATAAATTCCCTTCCCTCCTGGGCCTATATTCTTGTTTTATTGCAAAGCTAAATTTGGGTAATCCTCCAGGCTAATGGTCAGTCTACTGCATGCAAGCATCAGAAACAAGCCCCTGGCCACAATCAAAGGTTTCCTGAATATATTTTTAAATATATTTTTATTTATTTCAGAGAGGAAAGAGGAAGAGATAGAAACATCAATTTTGAGAGTGAATCATTGATTGGCTGCCTCATGCACATTGGACCGAGCCTGCAACCCAGGCATGTGCCCTGAGTGGGAATTGAACCCAGAACCCTTTGGTCCGCAGGCTGACACTCTACCCACTGAGCCAAACTGGCTAGGGCAAAGGTCTCCTGAATTTCTGACACCTGGCCTCAGTGCACACTGCAGAGCGATCACACCAATAACACTAATGAAACAGCACTGGTTACCCAGAGCTGCATGCCAAGCACTTGCTTGGATGGTATCCAAGGTGTTGCACCTCAGAGAGAAATGCAGTACAGCCCAGCCCTTACAGTAGGGTTCCTCTTCCAAACCACTGCCTGTCTTAGCTTGGAGTCACAGCCAAGGGACATAGGGCTCCCCTGGCCAGGCAATGGCGTAGGAGGCTCCAGGAGAGGAGCATACTGTGAACACCAGTGGAGCAGCTGCCTTTGTGTGACCTCCATGGACCAGGAATTAGCCACCTAGATTTGGTGACTGAAATAGTTAGTCCTGCCCAGCTGGTGTGGTCAGTAGTTGAGCATCAACCTATGAACCAGGAGGTCACAGTTTGATTCCCAGTCAAGGCACATGCCCAGGTTGCAGGCTCAATCCCCAATGGGGGGCTTGCATGAAGCAGCTGATGGATTCTCATCATTGATGTTTCTCTCTCTCTCTCCCTTTCCCTTCCTCTCTGAAATCAATAAAAATATTTTTTAAAAAACAAACTCCTCTGTAAATCTACTCAAGAAAAACTTAAATTCTCAAATTGCATTTCCTAGAAATAACTCTCAATCATGAGGGCAAGTTAATTCCACAAAAGTGAAGCTACTATGATGACCATTGTCTGGTATTTCAGTAAAATGCTTAAATTCAAAGAATGCATCTTTTCAAATGTAAGATGCAATTAGGCTCAGGCTCTAGTCTGAATTTATCCAAGACACTTCCTTTAAGTCTCATTAAGTTTCAATGTTAACCAAGAAAGCAAAAGCCTAAAAATAGCTTTTTGTGTATGCCACTAACTGCCAGGAAACATTAACTCTTGGGAAACTTTATAAAATAATGCAGCTATTGTTTCAGACCGTGTCAGAGAGAAGATACTCTTAACTTTTACCTATTAGTCAACCCAGGAAAGGGGCAGGTAGGTAAGGGTAAATGCTGAGCAGAGATGTGAGAAGGCCAATGTGCAAAAACCTGGGAGCCCTTCTAGATTCCCCTCCAAGTTTCCATCAGGTCTTCCCCTGAGCACCCTGCTGGGTTCACAGCTCAACCTACATCAGATATAACAGGATCCCGGGGCAACACTACTGCTCTTCAGAAGAGACACACACCCTCTGTTTACAAACTAGAGTATAAACCTTTATGTCACAACATCGTCAGAGTTCACTTTCCAGTGAGACATGTACTGAGGACACAGTTTAGAATTCTGGGAAAGCAGAAGCCGGTGTCTTCCAGGCAGGAGCAGAGACGTGGTCACGCCAGGGCCGATGCGTTCCTGGGGCTTCCCGGCAGCAAGGACCAGATGCACCAGGGTCGTCCAACTCGTTTTACTTGGAGCCACCTCCTTTTTTGGGGCCATTAGTCCTCATTTCATGCCAAATTTTCACTAGAGGCTCCCTGTTCTTCCAAATGAGTTCATGACCATAAGTAATATACCATCTGGGAAAAAGAAAAACAAAGCAGGCCCACATTCAAACAGTATGACATACACATGCTAAGCACCATGATGACATTTACAAAATTAATGCCGCCGTCATTTACTATCTAGCTTATTAAAGTAGCTGATTAATTTATGTGATATATAGCCATGATTTACCTTTAATATTTGGAGTACGTAAAGGGTCGAAGTAGGGTGGGACCACATGGGACTGAACTGAGAAGTGTAAGTACTTCACACACACTACTCTGGATTCACCACAGCCCTGCAAGTTAAGTATCACGTCTCCTGTTACAGTCACGAGGAGGCCAAGTCTGAGAGAGGGTAATCTGCCCAAGGTGCTAACAGCTTCTAAGTGGCCCATCAAGGACTCACCACCAGGTCAGACCAATTCTAATCCTGGTAAGAAAATTGAGAAATAGAGCTGACTTACTAGTGATGGCTAGTTTAAATGTTTCGCCATTTTCCACCTGGCTAAGCAAAGGGTCGTTTGCTGATCCAAATTCTACCCATCTTTTAAAGTACAGTTCTAATCCCCATTCTCCTGTTAAAAAACTGCCTAAAAGCAGCCTGAGCTAAGGAAGATGAAACACTGACAGGTTTAGTGACTTCACTAGCTCAGGTTGCACAACTAGGAATCACCAGAACAGAGACCAGAACCCAAACCTGACTCTGAAACCTGTGCTCTAACCACTGCCCACCGAGGAGCACAGAGTGAGGGACCAATGAGAAGGGCCTGCTTTTGAGAAGCTGACAGGTCCAGGTACTGCAAGACCAGGTGCTCAACCTCAGGGCAGCGCAAGTTGCAAGTGTGACTCGGGCATCTACCTCTCCTGGGCTGGGGGAGGCTGGGAGGGTTCCTGGAGGAGGTGGGATTGATTTGAAATGGCTGTTAATGACATTGTTTATTACTGAAACCTTTATTTTGTCCTGGTTTCCCCAGATTTCTTGTCCCCTGAGGGAAAGACCAGATTTTGTTGATTTTTGCATCTCCCAGACACCTGACTGGAAAAAATGCACTATTTGCTTTACATGTGTATCAGAATAGCAGTTTAAGGTTTTAACATTTTAAATGTTCTGAGTATTTATTTTTATTATAAGTGGTTGACTTTGTACCTAAATTTTAATATTCAATAAAAATAATTAAAATCTGATCATAAAGTCACCATTACCATTTTAAAAAATTAAGAAAACCAGTAAACTCACAGAAAGAAATTTATAAAAACATGCAGCCCTGGGCCAGTGTGGCTCAGTTGGTAAGGTGTCACCCGGTATATACTGAGAAGCTGCCATGCCCTGCTTGTGGGCTCAATCCCCGGTAGGGGGCATGCAGGAGGCAGCCAATTGATTTTTTGCTCTCACATCAGTATTTCTCTCTCTCCCTCTCCCACTAAAAAAATCAATTAAAAATATTTTAAAAGCATGCAAATTAATAGTCATGTAACAAGATTTTGGGTTTAGAGTCAAATTCTGTGGTAAACTTAGAATAAGAAAAAAAGTATCACTTTAAGATTCAAATGCAATTGTAAAACTCTTGCAAGAAATGACTCATTTGTCAGAAACTCTCCATTAATACCGTGTTCTTCCCAAACATTTTTAACCTCCTTATTTCAAGCAGTCAAATATGTTAATCCTACCAGTACACCTTTCTGATTATAATGTAAGTTCAAATGTAAATTGGTTATTTCGCTAAATTTAAATTAGGAAAACACTACAGAACAACCAATTTCTGGGTGTATTTTTTTTTTACAGCCTCAGTCTGGTGTGCAATCTGAAACTCTAGCTCTGCAATGACTTTGTGACCTTGAATGAGTGCCCTTCTTTAAGGTAAAAAGGATACCTCACAGGATTTTCAGAGTATTACACACATCAGTCCGTAGCTTAGGCAACCGCACATATTCACTCTGTCAGCTATTATTATTGCAGCAGCACAAGGTGAAGACCATAAAATTTGGGGAGGGACATAAAGTCAAGGAAATGTGCAGGAGGATGCTAATGGAACCTTTACTATTAGCAAGGACTTCTATATCTGAAGATGTTCTGGATATGATGAGACAGAGTAAATACAAGAAGTTGAAATTAGAAACAGCAAAGAAAATGAATTCCTCTGCCTTTCAGATCCTGGACTTAAAATGTATTTGATCCAATTATTTTCAGAATGGAAAAAAGTCACCTAATTATAGTTCAGAAGAATAAAACCTGCTGGGGATAAGATCCTTTAAGTACACATGGAAGGTACAGATAAATTTAGAGTTCATAAAACAGAACGCTTTTTCATAAGTCTTCGTTTCTCATGCTGTAATATCAGGTCAGTGTCTACTATTTATAATGTGCTGATGTTAAAGCTAGAACTCACATATGCTATTCTTTAATCATCACTAAAAATTAAAAATGGCATTTAATTCTACCGCCTACTGGGCAAAACTGCTCCACTGAGAATAGATTCTTCTTTTCTAAAAAAAATTTAAAAACTTCAGTTTTCCCATTGTCATGAAACAAAGTAAAAACCAAGTAACAGCAAAAGGCAACATTTATACAAGAAAAGATAGGCCATCAGGGGATCCAGCACATCAGACGGACGGTAACTCTGCTAAGGGGACTCTCCTGGTCAGAGGGCTCCAGGAGTCCTGGGGAAGTTCTGTGACAAAGACGCCATATACAGAACGTCCACTGTCTGAAGCACACGTGAAGGACCTTGTGACCACAATGCAATGATACTCACATATGACAGGGCGGGAAGGGCTCTGGAACTGAGTTCTGCTGGGCTACTTAAGAGCAGTTTGACATTTCTAATTTAAGGGCAAGAATTCAGTCAATATAAAATACCACCACTGCCCTGACTGGTTTGGCTCAGTGGATAGAGCATCGGCCTGCAGACTGAAGCGTCCCAGGTCTGATTCCGGTCAAGGGCATGTACCTTGGTTGCGGGCACATCCCCAGTAGGAGTTGTGCAGGAGGCAGCTGATCGATGTTTCTCTCTCATCGATGTTTCTATCTCTCTCTCCCTTCCTCTCTCTTAAAAAAAAGGACACCTCTTAAAAAAAAATACCACCACTGTCCCCACACCTCACTTCATGAAAATACTGCTCCAAGTGATGGTCCATATCTTCCTGTAGCAACTGAGCTCATTCATAGAGGTAATGATAGTGTAACGTGAGGCAATAGCTCAGTGCCTGCCATGTAACAGATGCTTAGAAGTGGTCACCACTGGCCTGTTACACAGTGTGCACGCACGCACATGCTCACTGCAGGCAAAGCACAGCTCTGCCCACTAGGTGTCTGCCTAGCACCTGTGCGATGGAGGTCAGGGTGGGGTCTGGGCAGGGGAGAGGAGGTCTGAGAGTGGGGAAAGGAGATGATAGCCCAGACTGGGGGCTGGGGAACAGTCTCAAAAAGAGGCTCGGAATCATGACAGGTGAGGAGTGGGGGTGGCCTGAGGTTAAGGGTAGGGTAAAGGCACAGCCGGTCTCTCTCTACAAGTGACTGAGGCAGGGGCAGGGCTGATATTCTCATGTCCCACTCACATGTGAAACTGGGCAAGGCCAAAGCAAACCATGTTGAGGATTCCTCGCCCTCCCAACCCCACCTGCCCCCGCCTTACTCTGTCTTCTTTAAGAGGAAAATGACCTGAAAAAGTCATGTAGCAATCAATTACACTCAAAACTTACATTCCAAAGAGAGCTCCCCCAAGATGTGCTGCATGATCAAAAAATTTCCATCCCAGGATCATTCCAGCTGTATCCATGGCAATAATGGCTTTTAGGGCCTGCAAGCCAGCAAAAAAAGAACATAACTGGTACAACTTTGCTTCCTTCAGCACTGACATTTCTAATTTAAGGGCAAGAATTCAGTCAGTATAAAAACACCACCACCATCCCCACACCTCACTTCATGAAAATACTCACAGTCCCTGCGGTGAACGTGAACATCGGGAGAAAGATAATGGCGAGCCTCCCCTCTGGGATCTTAGTGCAGACAGCCGCCAGGACCGTCATGATGGCGCCCGACTGCAAATGGACACACTGGTGAAACGCTCAGCAGGCAATTGCTTAGTGACCTCAACATCTAAAGCAGAAGTACTTTCCAGAAAGCTAACAAGCCACAAGTTTCTAGGTGAGCACAAAGCTTAAAAGTTTCAGTTACTGCCCTGACCGGGTGGCTTAGTAGGTTGCAATATTGTCCCATATACCAAAAGGTTGTAGGTTCAAGCAGGGTCAGGGTGAGTGGGAGGCAACTAACTGATGTTTCTCTCTCACACTGATGTTTCCGTTCTCTCTCTCTTTCTCCATCTCTCTTTCTTTTCCCCCCTCCCTCCCACCTCCCCCCACCCAACCCCCACCCCGCTAAAAAAAAATCAATAAAATAGCCCTAGCCGGTTTGGCTCCGTGGATGGAGCATTGGCCTACGGACTGAAGGGTTCCAGGTTCAATTCCAGTCAAGGGCACATGCCTGGGTTGCATGCAGGAGGCAGCCAATCAGTGATTCTCTCATCACTGATGTTTCTATCTCTCTCTCCCTCTCCCTTCCTCTCTGAAATCAATAAAAATATTTTTTTTAAATATTTTTATTGATTTTTTACAGAGAGGAAGGGAGAGAGACAGAGAGTCAGAAACATCGATGAGAGAGAAACATCGATCAGCCGCCCCCTGCACATCCCCCACTGGGGATGTGCCCGCAACCCAGGTACATGCCCTTGACCGGAATCGAACCTGGGACCTTTCAGTCCACAGGCCGACGCTCTATCCACTGAGCCAAACCGGTTTCGGCTAAAAATATTTTTTTAAAAAAAAATAAAACATATCCTCGGGTGAAGATTAAAAAAAAGCATTCAGTTACTACTGTACAAAATATTGGGCAAAGGGGTTAAAAAACGGGCAAAGGCCGAAACCGGTTTGGCTCAGTGGATAGAGCGTCGGCCTGCGGACTGAAGGGTCCCGGGTTCGATTCCGGTCAAGGGCATGTACCTGGGTTGCGGGCATATCCCCAGTAGGGGGTGTGCAGGAGGCAGCTGATCGATGTTTCTCTCTCATCGATGTTTCTGGCTCTCTATCTCTCTCCCTTCCTCTCTGTAAAAAATCAATAAAATATATTAAAAAAAAAAAAAAAAAAAAACGGGCAAAGAATCTGAACAGACATTTTCCCAGACATATAAATACCAACAGGTATACGAAAGGTGCTCAACATCACAAATCATCAAAACCAAAATCAGGCATCACCTCACATCTGTTAGAATGCCGTTCATAGAAAGCACACGAAATAACAGGTGTTGGCAAGAATGTGGAGAAAAGGGAACCCTGTGCACTGCTGATGGGAATGTAAACTGGTGCAGCCAATTTACTTCACTGAGCGTAATACTCTCTAGGCCTGTGGTTCTCAACCTTCCTAATGCTGCGACCCTTTAATACAGTTCCTCATGTTGTGGTGACCCCCAACCATACAATTATTTTCGTTGCTACTTCATAACTGTAATTTTGCTACTGTTATGAATCGTTATGTAAATATCTGATATGCAGGATGTATTTTCATTGTTACAAATTGAACATAATTAAAACATAGTGATTAATCACAAAGACAATATGTAATTATATATGTGTTTTCCGATGGTCTTAGGCGACCCCTGTGAAAGGGTCATTCAACCCCCAAAGGGGTCGCGACCCACAGGTTGAGAACCGCTGCTCTAGGTCCATCCATGTTGCTATAAATGGAAAGATTTCATTGTTTCTAATGGTTAATACTACATTGTGTGTGTGTGTATGCTACATCTTTATTCATTCATCTCTTGATGGCCACCTAGGTTGATTTCCTGTCTTGTTGACTACTCTTGATATGTACTCTATTCCAATAAGCATATATAAATGACCAATAGTTAAAATTTATAGCCTCAAATTTATAAGGCTTTAGAAATGTATAAATTCTAAATTAGATATAGATTAGTTAACAGTTAATAGAAATAACTGTTTCAATGCTAATTTCCTGGCTTTGATAACTGTGTGGTCCTTCTGTGGTTAACAGTAGGGTGAAGGGCATACAGGAACTCTCTATACTAATTTTGCCACTTTTTGTAACTCTAAAATTATTTCAAAATAAAATTAAAAGTTTTTTAATTTTATCTGTAAAATTAAAATATTTTAAGTTAGAAATACTTACTGCTCCAAGTGATGGTCCATATCTTCCTGTAGCAACTTTACACACATAACTGACAAAATTGGAAATAACACCTGAGAAATAAGCACATTTCAGTCATTTTAGTGAGGTATCACAATGGTTCCCATTTCTGATCTCCACCCACAGAGACAAACAGTGCAGGGACCCAGCTGGGTCATAGGAGGTGCAGGATGTCTCACTCCAGGTATTTTACAGGGAAAGAAAAGCCAGACCGACAGCACAACTTTCTGAGTAACAGTCATTTACGTGACCTCTCAGTTACCTTTCTCCTCATCTATATCGTGAAGAAAAGAGACTAGTTCCAAACTCACCAACTGTCTGGGAATCCTCTGGGCTGCATTCCAAACACTAAATCAGAACCCTGCAGTGGGACTGGGAGTCCTTATTTACCTAGCTCACCCACTGATTCTGCTGCAGACTCAGATAGATGGTCCTTTACAGATGCCTTTGCCTCCAACATCACCTGAGCTGAGTGTGGCTCATTTATAAAAACAACTTCCTACAGAGCAGGTATTAATGGCACTTAAAAGACTCTTTGACCTACAATACAACTAATGCTTGGGGGAAAACCACACCCTTATCTTACCCAGAGAAACCACTCAGCTTCTAGTTCTGAGGGACTAGATGAACACGAGTATTTGATAACACTAATTAAGTACTCATTCTGGGCCTTGTGGTAGATGCTTCTATTTAATCTTTCTACATATCATTATCCTCAGAGAGGTATATAGTCTTTTCTGTAACATCACACAGCTGGTGGCAGAAAAAGTATCTAAACCTAGGTCTTCCATCTCTAAGCTCACTCCAGAATAACTACCAGATATCCTGCTTTAAATGGAGGGATTTAAAAGATGAATTTTATACTTTATGGCTTTAATTAAGTACATTTTACAAAGAGAGATAAACAAAATTTAACGAATCAATTCAAGTTAGCAACATCAGGAACCTGGAATCCTGCACTACCACTTCCTGGCTGAAATAAGGAAATGATGCTACCTCCTGGACCACAACCAAAGTGGGTCGGTCCCTGCTAACACGTACGCTTGCAAGAATAAACTCATTCCTGACAATCTTACAGGAGAGCCCTGGAAAAACATTCTGGAAGCTGAACACACTGTGGGAAATGCACTTAAGGTTACTGAATAAAGATTCAGATGACTCCGACAGCCGGGAAGTCTAGGAACTATTTATCTGTAAAATAAAGAGACCAAGCCAGCCGGAGTAGCTCAGTGGTTGAGCATCAACCTATGAACCAGGAGGTCCCAGTCAGGGCACATGCTTGGGTTGTGGGCTCGATCCCCAGTGTGGGGCATGCAGGAGGCAGCCAATCAATGATTCTCTCTCATCATTGATGTTTCTCTCTCTCTTTT